>NW_021620689.1:2860-18490 GCF_004785775.1 Grammomys surdaster | reverse complement strand
GGGTTTCTCTGTGTAGCCCTGGCTGTCCTGGAACTCACTTGGTAGACCAGGCTGGCCGCGAACTCAGAAATCCGCCTGCCTCTGCCTCCCAAGTGCTGGGATTAAAGGCGTGCGCCACCACCGCCCGGCTCTCTAATTTCTTTATGGAGGCCCTTAGTGCTTAGTGCTTTCTTCTTAGCACTACTTTTATTGTGTCCCATAAGTTTGGGTATGCTGTGCATTCATTTTCAGTGAATTCTAGGAAGTCTTTAATTTCTTTCTTTATTTCTTCCTTGATCCAATGGTCATTCAGTAGATAGTTGTTCAGTTTCCATGAGTGTGTAGGCTTTTTGTTGTTTCTGTTGTTGTTGAAGTCCAGCTTTAATCTATGGTGGTCTGATAAGGTTCAGGGGCATACTTCACTTTTCTTGTATCTGTTGAGACTTGCTTTGTGACTGATTATATGGTCAGTTTTAGAGAAGGTTCTATGAGGTGCTGAGAATAAAGTATATTCTTTTGTGTTTGTGTTCTATAGGTGTCTGTTAGGTCCATTTGATTCATAACATCTGTCTCATTATTACTCTGTTTAGTTTCTGACTGGGTGACCTGTCAATTGGTGAGAGTGGGATGTTGAAGGTTTCATGTGTGATTTAAGCTTTAGTAATTGTTGTTTTACAAAAGTAGGTCCCTTTGCATTTGGGGCATACATGTTCAGGATTGAGATGTGATCTTGGTGAGTTTTTCCTTTGAGTCTGAAGTGTCCTTACCCATCTCTTTAGATTAATTTTGATTGGAAGTCTATTTTATTAGATATTAGAATGGCTACACCAGTTTGCTTCTTGGGTCCACTTGCTTGGAATGTTATTTTCCAACCCTTTACTCTGAAGTAATGTATCTTTATTGCTGAGGTTGTGAGGGTCCAAAAATCACTAAAGGAAGACCCCAGACTCAGATAATATGCAAAAACATAGAATGTTTATTCTACAGAAACAACCAGCAGGGGGTGGGGGTTGGGGGGAGGTCAATCATTCTTTGAAATGGCAACACCAGACAAAGGCATTGAAGGCCTTCTTAAAGGGAACTGGGAGAACTCTCTAGAAGGATTAGGTAATCTAAAATTTCACTGGTGGATGCTAGGGTGTCACAGGTGGTCAGTGGTCTGCATTCCTATGTCATGAACTTTTAACCGTAGGACGAGACAGGAGTGCCCAGCACAGCTAGTCCATTCTGAGATAAAATATTTCCCCATTTTTGTAGTTATCTCTAGGCTGTTCTTTGGGAGAGGGTTTTATGATCTTGTTCTGGATTATAGGGACTGTCCCTGGAGCTGTGTGCCTTACAGCCTTTTTTTAAATCAGGCCTGGTCCTTAAATGGAGACAAATGGAGTTTATGTTGTCCTTTCAAGGTATGCTTCTTGTATGCAGTAGAATGATGGATTCTGTTTTCACACCCATTCCAGTTAGCCTGTGGCCTTTTACTGGGGAATTGAGTCCATTGATGTTAAAAGATGTTAATGACCAATGATTATTATTTCCTATTATCTTGATGTTGTTGTTGTTGTTGGTGGTGGTGGTGGTGGTGGTGGTGGTGGTGGTGGGGTATGTGTGTGTGTGCATGCTTCCCTTCTTTTGGATTTGCTGAGAAATTATTTATTTCCTATGCTTTCTTGGTGAGTTTTCTAGTATCTTCTATAGGGCTAGATTTGTGAATAGATATTGTTTTAAGTTTGGTTTTGACATAGACTATCTTGTTTTTTCCATGTATGTTGATTGAAAGTTTTGCTGGATATAGTAGTCTGGGCTATTTATAGTTTCTTAGAGTCTCCAAGACACCTGACCAGGCTCTTCTGGCTTTTAGAGTCTCTGTTTAGAAGTCAGATGTAGCTGGGTGGTGGTGGCGCACACCTTTAATCCCAGCACTTGGGAGGCAGAGGCAGGTGGATTTCTGAGTTCGAGGTCAGCCTGGTCTACAGAGTGAGTTCCAGGACAGCCAGGACTATACAAAAAAAAACTTGTCCCAAAAAACAAAAAAAAAAAAAAAAAAAAAAAAAAAAAGTCAAATGTAATTCAAATAGGTCTGCTTTATATTTCACTTGGCCTTTTTCTAGAAGACACTATTTCCTTACAATTATCCAGTACATCTAGCTCTTATATTCTTTCTTCTCCCTTTTCTCTGACTTTTGGAGGACAGGGTATAGTGTATATGTTCCATTTAAAGCTGAACTTTCTACAGTTTCTTTTTCTTTCTTTCTTTCTTTCTTTCTTTCTTTTTTTTTTTTTTTTTTTTTGGTTTTTTTTTTGCAACAGGGTTTCTCTGTGTAGCCCTGGCTGTCCTGGAACTCACTCTGTAGACCAGGCTGGCCTCGAACTCAGAAATCTGCCTGCCTCTGCCTCTCAAGTGCTGGGACTAAAGGTGTGTGCCACCACCGCCCGGCTCTTTCTACAGTTTCTTATTCTCTGTGTGTAGTTGTGGGTTTAAGTGTTAATCATCATCTGCTGTACGTGGGAACTTCTCTGATGTGGATGAGAACGGCAGTGACCTATGGGTACAGTGTAAGTCATTAGGAGTCAGTTCAGTGCTGTGTCCAGGTAGCAGAAAAATAGCACTAGGTTCTCCTCTAGAGCCTATGACTGTCTACCTACAGGTAGGTTTCATTTTGTGGATTTTTTTCGTATGTATGTATGTATGTATGTATGTATGATTGATTGTAGTGACCAGAGGTTACTTAAACCATGGGAACCACAGATAAAAAGGACAGCTCTAGTCAGGTGTCACTGTGCAATGACTAGATTGGAACAGGACAAAATATATAGAGCTCCATAAAGTAGGCTCTTCAGGCTAGAGAAGTGCTTTACTACCAAATAAGTAAAAGGTACAGAAAAGAAGATAAACAAGAATTCCCTTAGACTTGGGGTCCCCAAACTTTGACATCTATCAGTGTCACTTGAAGTCTGTGTTCAAAACAGATCACTAGGCCCCAATTCCAGAATCATGAAGTTCACAGGTTTAGAGTGGGAACTCAGAATTTGATTTTCTAAGTTCCCAGAGATCACTAGTGCTGTGGTCCAGGGACGGTACTTTAGAGCCGCTGCCTTATAGGATGGGGAGGAGTGGGGAGGAGCATTGGGATTATCCTTAAGCACGGGATTAGCCATAAGCAGGATATGCTCCTTATTGTGATATGGGGGAAGGATTTCATGGATATCTAAAGCAGGTATTTATAGGTTTGCTAAAAGGATTTCTTAAGTCATTTCTTGGTTCTTCTGAAGTGTGGTAGATTATGGAAAATGGAAGCAGCATGGGGACAGGTGGACAATAGGAGGGAAGATTAAGAGTTGAGGGTGGTAGGGGTCTGAAATAGCCTTAGTGGCAGATAGAAGATGGCAAACTAGGTAAGGAAATGGGAATCCTTCTAGGTAGCCTTGAAGCTGGAGATCATGAACATACAACAGTATGTGCCTCTCTCCAGTTATGTGAGCCTTCTCAGTAGCTCGCTGCAACCCTGCCAGGAGAAGGCTGGTTGGCTTGACTCATCCAAGTTAGGAAATTTGCTAGGTCGTTTGTGCAGAAGGAAATTGGGGCATGGAAATTAAGGTTTTCAAGGGAGTGGATGACAGAGACTACAGAAGCTTTGAAAGAAGGCAAAGACAGGAGGGGCTGACAGTTAAATGGAGAAGCTTGTCATTTAGAGGTTGCCATGGTCAATGCAGATATTGAGGGAACAGGGTGACTATAGGAAGGGCAGGAGGCCATATGCAGAGAGTAGGATGCTTGAATTTAGGATGTGGGGTTGTAGTTCTGATAGCACAGGATCAAAGTATGGCTGTGGAAGACACTGCTGAAGTAGAATGGAGAGGTTCATTGGTGACAAGGAGCTCAAAGAGCTCAGGAAGCCTTGGAGAGCCTGCTAGTGAGTTGTCCTTGTGGGAGCTGAGATTCTCTTTAACACGATGGCATCAACAGCAACAGCTAACATAAACTGAACAAGTCTATGCAGTACTGTTAGTATCCCTATTGAAGAGAAGAAACAAAGGGGAAAAAGGACTAGACACCCTTCAAGTCTATGACCCGAGCATTGTGATTCCATCCAGTCTCTCTGTCTCTCTCTGTCTCTGTCTCTCTCTGTCTCTCTCTCTGTCTCTCTCTCTGTCTCTCTCTCTGTCTCTCTCTCTGTCTCTCTCTGTCTCTCTCTGTCTCTCTCTCTCTCTCTCTCTCTCTCTCTCTCTCTCTCTCTCTCTCTCTCTCTCTCTCTCTCTCTCTTTTGTTTTTCAAGACAGGGTTTCTCTGTGTAGCTCTGGCTGTCCTGGAACTCACTCTGTAGACTAGGCTGGCCTCGAACTCAGAAATCCGCCTACCTCTGCCTCCCAAGTGCTGGGATTAAAGGTGTACACCACCACCGCCTGGCCCATCCAGTCTCTTATTGGAACCTTCTTACTCCTTAGATGGAAGTTGAGGTGAGAAGGGAATTTGAAAGTCAGCCATCAACACCATGTAGAGAGGGGGAGTGATGAGTGCACCCTGACAGGATGGAAAGGGGTCCAGCACAGTGGTCGGGATGTGTGCTTACAGGAATATGTCGGCTGGAGGCTTCTTCTTCTCCTTGTTTACCTGTGGCAACAGCACTCAATTTGCTGTAACTGAACAGGGTTTCCCGAGCTCTGGAGGAGGAGTACTGCACATGAACTCAAGAGTAGGAATATATCTTTGTTGCAGGTAGTCCTGCACAGAGACATTGCAGAGTGTTATCGTCGCCCGAGAACTGCAGTCCGTCTTTCCAGCCATGAATCTGTTAGACCCTCCATGCTGTTCTTAGGAGCTTAATGCTTACCCCAGGCTATGGAAAGCTCTGGGAGTTGGTAAGTTGTGCATTTCAAGCATTAACTAGCAGGCATTTCTTTGAGGAGACAACTTGGGAGTTCAAACCTCTGTGTAATCAAAAGGGAGAAGTAGAAGAATATATCTACACTATAGTTCTTGTTCTAGACAGAGAGGACTGGCCAGCACCAGTGTTTCTAGTTTATTCTGTTTTCTGAGGTAAGTCAAGTAACTCTGCATCCAAAGTTAAGAGAAACTGTATCCTGCATTGCTGTGGTCTCTCCTGAAATGTCTGCAGCACTGTACAGTCCCTGGCTTGTCAGAGTGAATTGCTCATTCTTCTGGATTCACAGATCGTGATGCCCAGGGCAGGCACCTTGGACTGTCTGCTTTTGAGGCGGGGAATGCCACTGTTCCCTTTCCTCCACAGGGAGACTTAGTCTCGTCTGGCTTGAGCACTGGACTTTCTGTCGAGAACCTTTGAATTGTTGCAGAAGGGACAGGACAAGGAGGCAGGTTAATTGGGTCCTGGAACAGGCACTGTACATATGGTTTAGCCCCAGGCAGTTAGCTGCCACCAGTCCTGCTTTGTGGAGGAGGCCGGGAGGGAAGGTCCACGTGGATGACAGTTTGGCTTTAGGAGGGCTCAGGTGTTCTCTACCATGAGCATTCCCATTGCAGCCATTGCGCAGCTCCCACAGCCCTTCATCTGCTCAGCTGTCTGCTGCCTGCTTTCCCTGAGAGCTCCTGGGCTGACTCTTTGTAAAGCCGGAGCTCAGCTCTTATCAGAAGATAAGGCCTGGGGTGTGGGCAGTGAGGAGGAGACTTACATAACTGCTGAGGACAACAGCTGCAGCACTCAGGTGTTCTTTTGTTGTTTGTCATGCCCCCGCCCCTGCTTTCCATGCTTTTCTGCTTGCTTGCTTGCTTTTGGTTTGAATTTTTAAATTTCCTCTAAACCCTTTCGGCTTGTGAAATTATTGCCAAGAGTTCATTTATTCTTCTGGTTATTACTCTGACAAATTTGGAATCCCTTGGGGCTTAGCTTTTTTCAAATTCTAATTCTTAGTTACCTAACAGACAAGCTAACAGTCTTTGCCATTTTTTTTTTCTTTTATAGCCCTAGGTCTGCTTCCAGGCATCTGCCTTGGATAGTTTGTGTGGGTCTCTCGCTCCTTCTGACTTAGACTCTTCTCGTGCTTAGCATATGTACCACTAAGCATCTCCTCTCTCCATTGTAATCTTACACAAATGGCTTATTACATGAGAAAAATTGGGCAGGCTGTTCCCTTGTTTTGTAGCGTGGCAGAAGTCCCTGCAGCCTAGCTTCCTTTCTTGAAGCCTTAATTTCTGATCTACAGCTCCGTCCATTTCCCCTTATCTCAGAACTACCCAGTTTCCCTTGTATTGTCCTAAGTGCGTCTTTAATATTCTGCTTTACTGTATGCAGCCAGTGAAACCATGTTAGCCACCTCGATGTTGTAGTGCGTTTGGACTGTTGTAACAATACACCATGAGCAGGGTGACTTGTGAACAACAGAACCCGCTTTCTCACAGTTCTAGAGGAGGGGAAGTTCAAGGTAAAGGTTTCAGCAGGAATGCAGTGAGGAGCCTGCTCTTCATAGGCACCTGCTTCCCCTCACATGGTGGGAGAGAGAAACAGACTCCATCAACCTGCTTTAGAGGGGTAGCCCTCACCCCACACAGCCTCGTGTCCTCAGTACCATCTCCTTGAGGGTAAAGATTTCGTGACACAGTATGGAGTGTGCACAGCATTCATTCCATAGAGCTTCTGAATAAAATTTGCTCAGATTGGGGTCCTTCTAAAACAACTTCTGCCATCTTACCTTCTGTCACCTTGCCCCCAATTTCAGTATTGTTTCATAGTTTTTTTTTTTTTTGAAGTAAAATACTTTGTTTCAAGTTTCCTTCTCTCATTTCCTTAAAAGTAAGCACACAAATAAATGACAAGCTGTTTCTTTAAAACTAAAATTCTAACTTAAAAAGCTTCCAGCTTTCTACTTCTGGGAAGCTAATCTTGAGCGATGATTCCTAAAGAAAGAACTCTGTGCACAGTGATAGGATGCTGTTTATTTTGTATTAATTCATTCTCTCTCTCTCTCTCTCTCTCTCTCTCTCTCTCTCTCTCTCTCTCTCTCTCTCTCTCTCTCTCTCTCTCTCTCTCGTGTCTTGCTGTATAACCCTGTCCTGGAATTTACTATGAGCCAGGCTGGCTTCGAATTCACATTGATCCTCTTGCCTCTGCTTCCCAAGTGTTGGTATAACAGGTAGAAGCTCCCTTGCCCAGTGACATTTTCATGTCTATATCTTTCCTTCTCAATATTAGCTCATAGCCCAAGCTTAGCCGCTCATAGCTCCAGTCTTCCCTGGAGTTTGCTATGTAAAGTAGGCTAAGCCTCAAACTTGCCATCGCCTGCCTCTGCCTCTGCCTCTCTCTGCCTCTGCCTCTGCCTCTCTGCCTCTCTGCCTCTCTGCCTCTCTGCCTCCTCTGCCTCTGCCTCTGCCTCTGCCGGCTGGGGATAGAGGCCGCCCAAACTTACTTTGTTCCTGTCGGACTCCTCCCTCGGTCCCTCTTGTTGGCCCCTCCTGCATTACTGATACATATACCCCCACCTTTTCCTTCTTTCCTCTCCCCTCTCTCTTCCCTTCCTGCTTTTCTTGTTTTCTTTCTTAAGTATTGCCCCATGCTGGCCTTGAACGATGTAGCTGAGGATGACCTTGAATTTGTAATCCTCTTGCATCTATCTATGGATCTGAGACCACAGTTTATGTTGCCCTGGGGATTAAAGCAGTCTAGCACTCTAAAAACCCTGTTATGTCCCAAGCTCCTCACCAAGCCCCTTTATCTAAGGGACTGAGAGCCTGGACAGTGGCCATGCTGGAGAGGACAGAGAAGATTAAGGGCAGCAAGGGGTCCTCTGTGGTGTAATAGAAGGAAGGAAAGCCAGCAGAAGAGAAAAACTGCTCTTCCAGAGGTCCTGAGTTCAATTCCCAGCAACCACATGGTGGCTCACAAGCATCTGTGATGGGATGCAATGCCCTCTTCTGGTGTGCAGATGTAGCTGCAGCAGAGAACTTACACATTAAAACAAATCAATCTCCTGCCTCAGGCTTGCTCTGTAACAGGGGTGACCTTGGAGTCTCCTTTCTCTGCCTCCCTTTGGTATCTTTATCTGGTTTTACTGTCAGTGTAATGCTTGCCTCTTACAATTAGTGATGGTTTTAGTTTGTATAGGACTCTTCCTTATTTATTCCTTAAGTGTACACTCCCCAGTAAAGCCATGGTCCAAGCCTTTTAAACTGGTCAGTCACTGTACAACAGATACAGCTTAGGTTCCCGTCTCCTCTTGGGTAACTTTTGCAGATGTGTTTTTCAAAGACTTGTGAATTTTGCCCTACAATTTTTTGGATAACATCAGCAAACCAGTAGTTCCTCTCAAGGTTGATAATTTCTATTTTCATGTTCTGGTTCCGCTTGCTTTCATGTTTGATTTCACTTGTTTCTCTCTATTTTTGTTTTCTGTTTTATTGGTTTCTACTTTAATTTATTTGTTTAGTTTTTTAAAGATTTATTTATTCATTTTATGTATGTGAGTACACTGTCACTGTCTTCAGACACACCAGAAGAGGGCATTGGATCCCATTACAGATGGTTGTGAGCCACCATGCGGTTGCTGAGAATTGAGCTCAGGACCTCTGGAAGAGCAGTCAGTGCTCTTAACCACTGAGCCGTCTCTACAGCTCCTTAGTTTTGCTTTTTGAGATAGGGTTTATCTGTGTAGATCTGCCTGTCTCTGCCTCCTGAGTCCTGGGATTAAGGATGTGTGTGCCACCACCTGGCTGGTCTCTATTGTAACTTTTATTATTGCACTTCTTTGACTCAATACATTTGCTCTTTATTTTTATTTTTTAGGATTTAATGTAAGGTCACTAATTTGAGACTCTCTAGTTCTTCCTCTGTCTCTCCACCTCCTTCTCTCCTCCTCCCCCTCCTTTTTTGAGACAGAATCTTTTTGTATAGTCCAGCCATGAGCTCACAGCCTCTCTCTCCTGAGTGAACCGCAGTGCCTGGCAAAGTTCTAATTATTTGTGGTATCACTATAATGATTGTCATAAAGTATATAGTATACATCTTTATGTTAAATGCTGTTATTTATTATTAAAGTATTTTCATCATTTAAATCCTTGCGTCTCTACTTTCAGCACTTTCAAAAGACATCTATTTTTATTATGTGTGTGGCTGTGTGTGTGCATGAGAGTGCAGGTGTCTGTGGAGGGCAGAGCCATCAGATCCCCTAGAGCTGGATTGTAGATGGTTGCAAATCACCTGACATGGGTGCTGGGAACTGAACTCCACTCCACTGCAAGAACAGCATGTACTCTTAAGAGTGGTAATGCCTTAGTAGGCGATTTGTTTCTAGAATCTTAAGATCTGTATTCCTGAGTCTGTGCATGTCTTATTTCTCTGGCTACTTAGATGAAATCCTCCTTGGCACCATTTTAAGCATTTCAGTAGTTGTTCTTGGGTAGTTACGTGCTCAGGGCCTGTTGCACATCTCAGTTCTGTGACAGATATGGGCTTACCACTTCCTTTAGACTGGAAAGTAGTAGACAAGGTCTCCTCAGATGTTCATCACTCTCCTTCTCTGCCTTCCTTCCCTTTGGGAATTCCCATTCCAAACACGTGTAGTAACCTGGGTTGGTCAGTCACTGATGCCCTGCTCATTTCTTTCTGGTCTTTTCTCCTCTTTGTCTCAGTTATATACTTTCTATTAAATTTATTTACATTTTACAAACCTTTCCATAGGGAAAAGCCAGGCATAGTGGAATAGACCTATATTCTCAGCACTTGGGAAGTGGAGACAAGAGGATAAAAGTTCAAGGTTATCCTTTACTACACCATGAGTTCAAGGCTAGCCTGGGCTACAGGAGACTTTATCTCAAAACAACAACAACAACACAGGCAAAACTCACCATGGTGCATTTTTCATCTTAGATATTGTAGTAGTTATTTCCAGAGGCTTCCTTCTACATCTCTACTGAATACAGCAGTAGTTTCCCCCTGTATAAACTATATTGTCTTATTATATGAACATACTTGTGATGAAGTTGAATTTATAAATTAGTTACCTCCAGGGACTGTATTTTATCACCATACCTGAATATCTGAGCTAATCAGATTATGAGGAATAAAAGTTTATTGTAGCTCCTAGGTTCAGAACTTAGTCTGTGGTTGGTTGACTTTACTCTTGGGTCTGTGGGGCTCAGCCTGTCATGGTGGGAGTGTCCAGCAGGGGCTTGACTAAGGGAACCTAAGCTCCAGGAGCTCCTTTCCCTTAACCTCCTCTGGCTAGGCCTTACCTCCTACTGCTTAGAGGTTCTATTGGTAAACCAAACCTTCAAATCTTGAATCTTTGGAGAACATGTCAGACCCAAACTATTACAGAGACTAACATAAATAACTGATAATGGAATAGAAAAACTAATGTATTTAGTGAAGTAAGGATTACTGAAACATGTGCACTGTGTTACATGACAGTCGAGCTGATAACCAAGATAGCAAATGCTATGTGGATACACTGCAAGGGTGTGTGACTCAGGTTCCAGGAAGGAGAGACTTGGATGCTGTGGGATTTTATCATGCTCCAAAGAATGATGTGCGACTTAAAACTTATGTGTTGTTTAGTTCTGGAAATTTCCATTTAATATTTTCAGGCTGCATTGATCTCTAGTAACTGAAACCACAACCAGACAAACTATGGCTTAGAAGGAATGATTGTATGTTTACCTTCTCCTACAGTTTCTTGGATGTGTATGACATATGATGATCATGTGTTTTGTGGTGCTTGGAGATCACACCTATTGCCTGTGCACCGGAGACAAGTGCTGTGTGTCTAACTCTTTTGGTACCTTTAAGATAGTCCTTTATGTAGACAGACATAGCCCAATCGGTTCTCAATCTCCTGTGGTCTTCCTGTGTCAGCCTTCCAAGTGCTGAGGTTACAGGTATACATTGCCATATTTAGCCCTTCCCTCCCCTCCCCTGCCCTCCCCTCCCCTCCCCTCCCGCCCCTCCCCCCCCCCCCCCCCCTCCCCTTCCCTTCCCTTCCCTTTTCTTTTTCATTAAAGGTCCTGTGCTAGGGTTGGAAACCTAGTGCTTCTCACATGATAGATTAGGTCTCTAGCACTGAATTATATCACCATCCTGGATCACTTTTTGAAAATGTTTAATTAATTTTTGAAAATCATTATTATTATTGCGTATGTGTGTGTGGTATGCATGCATGTATATGTGCATGTATGTGATGTGGAGTAAGGGGCACCCATATTCCAGTGTATGTGATGGTCAGAGGACAACCTCATGGACCTGGTTCTGGGAGCTGAATTCAAGTCCTTGGGCTTACAAAACTATCACTTTACTCAGCTCTGTCCAGGACCTGTTTAAATTGAACGAGATTCCGCTGTGCCTGGACTCATGCTCTAGATCTCCTGCTTACATGTGCTGAGACAGTTCACAGTAGCTCTAGATCTCCTGCTTACATGTGCTGAGACAGTCCACAGTAGCTCTAGATCTCCTGCTTACATGTGCTGAGACAGTCCACAGTAGCTCTAGATCTCCTGCTTACATGTGCTGAGACAGTCCACAGTAGCAAAGCTCCTCCTCATCCTTTGAGGCTTACTCTAGGCTTTCCTTGCTCCTGCTCTGTTTTCAGGCCACTCAGCACTACCAAATGTGTCCTTGGCTGTCTTCTTGTCTCTTCACTACTACCCCAGTCTACTTCCAGCTTTCCCACAGATACCAACTGGAGAGTACACCAGCTTTCTCCCTGTTACTGACTTATGTAACCCCTGGTCCTGGGGAAATTTCTCCTGAAGTCACTCTTGCTTTGGTCATTGGTAAATTCCCAATTTCCTGTTGCAGTGTGTTCCCATCAGCCTGTACCCGATAGGCCACTTTGCCTTGTCTCGGAAGGTTGTTTGTGTGCCCCTGCCCACTCCTGTCCCTTCTGACAGTGGTACTGGGGTCATGTCATGCATTGGTCTTCCCAGATTCTGCTCTGAGTTTTGTTTCCTTTGCTCATGTTCTTTTTCTCACTGTAGCTTTCCTTTTCCTACAGCTTTAGCTTCTGCCTGGGAATAGGAGTCCAAGTCTGAGCTTCTACTGCCACGTCCTAGAGGTGCTGTAGACTCAGTGTCTCACACAACTTGCCCGTGAGCTCCCGTGTTCTGTCTTAGTTTTTGACATTACTGTACAGTCAGCCTTTCACTCAGGCTAGAAACACTGGAAAACACTCAGACTCATTTTCCCCAAATCCCAGATCTATTTTGGCTTTACACATATTAGATCTTTAATATTTTGAAATCCATCCCACAGGAGGAATCTCCAGTGGTGATGGCAGAGTGAAGTGCTCTCCTGAACCTTCACAGATAATAGTGGTGAAGTGCGTTTTTTTTTTTTTTTTTGAAAAAGGACATAAAGGAACTAGAAAGAACCCAGAAGATATAGAAGCTAGAGGAAACTTTAATTTTGAAAGATGGAGATCAGAGGTGATAAAATATTCATTTGCATGTTGAAAAAATGTTGCTTGAGAGTATCTTGGCAGGAGAGCACCAAGGGAAAGCCTGACTGACTGTCCCCTGGTGGCCAGGACCAGGGTGCACAGTAAAACTATTTAGACATTTGGCAGGATGACCTTTTAAAGAAACAACAACAAAATGCAAAACAATAAACCACAAAGATGAGTCCCACGATTGTAAGCTACAGTCCCTGACTAAAGCATGATGGGAAGACTGCAGGAGGCCTGGGAGGAAGCTCACAGCAATGAGGAGACAGGGGTGGGTTTGTGAAGACAGGCTGTGGAGCTTCAGGTCCATGGCTTTTACACCAAGTCCATCTCCTAACCAGTGGTCAAAGTCTGAAGGCTTAGGCTTTGAGATGTCAGAGGACAGAGTCTGTGACTAAAATGTGTCTAGACAGAGTGTGACAGTTGCTCTCATAAACTCAGTGCATCTGTGTGTGGTTCCTAAGGCCCAGAAGACTGGCCTGTCACCATTCTGTAGTGTATAGAGGAGGGGCTCCTGAGGACTCCCACTCTGTAAGGAACTGTGGGCAGTCAGTGGTTGCTGGAGGATGGGACACTGCTTCCTTATCCTCATCGACTGAGAGCTGCCCACGCTCCATGAATAACTGCTGAGCTGTGGCCACACAGTCAGGCACATTCAACTCAGTGGGGAAGAGACATGGAAGTAGGATGGGGACTTGTTGGGAGCAAGAGTTTCAGTGGAAGAGGGAGGGGCATGGGAGGATAATGGAAAGTGACAAAATTCATTATGGACATGTGGAAAATGTCAGAGAATCTGCCTGTCTCTGCCTCCTGAGTGCCGAGTTAAAGGCACTCCTGGAAAATTCTGTTGTTTTAACTACTAAATTTACGGTAATTTTTTTATGGCTGCTCTAGGAAAGTAACATAGCCCAGCTGTATTGGTATTTAACACAAAAAACATTTTTGAAAAAAAGGCACCAAAGTTAGAGGCCCTTAACTAGAAGATGTGTTATAGCTAGAAACTTAGTGATGCGCTGAGCAGACAGCCCAACAAGCCCACTGTTCAGGTCTCCAGCGAGTATAGGGCAGATGGTCAACTTTCATCATTAGGAAATTACAAGGGGAAAATATGGGGTTGTTGTTGTTATTCTTTTGAAGCCCCCACCTTCATCCATAGCAAATTTTGGTAAGGTCATAGGATGTCTGGAATGCTCCACCAGCAGGGACACTCCACTATTTTCTCGGAAACTTATGGGCTAGCATGTGTGAGGCCCTGGGTTTGTTCCTTAATGCTGAAGACAGAGGGAGGTGGAGAGAGAAGAAGAAAGAGGAAGAGCAAAGGGGCAGGAAAATTCTCTGAGCTAGGGTGGTACTCTAGGGAGGCCGAGGCAGGAGCATAGAGTGTGGGAAGCAAGGGTTATAGAGTGAAACCCTGCCATCGTGTTATTCCGTTCATGTAACATTCTAGGGACAGGGAGTCTGTACAGGGTGCTGCTTGGGGAATGTAGGTGGGAGGGATCTTTGGAAGTGAAAGGTATGCTCATTTGAACAGATGAGTTCATAGGTGCTTATATCTGTCTAAATCTGACCAAATATAAACATTAAATATCTTTTGTATGTATGTGTTAATTGTACCTTAATAAAGCCTTAAATGGACAAAGATTTGAGTAGACCTTAGCAAAGGGAAAGTGACTGGTCAGCCACACAGGAAATTATGTCCTACATCATTAGTGAGATGCACAGAGAGGTTCCTGTCACAGTCACTGGAAAGACAGGGTAAAAGTGCAGGAACATGAAGTGCAGTGAAGCTGGGCCTGGCATTGCTGCTGTCTGCTGTGGGAATGTCAGCTAGCACAGCAACTCACCCAGTAATTCAGTGTCGAGAAGCACAGTCAGCAGTTCCACCCCTAAATATTAGTCTATGAAAATAGGGCCAACATGGTGGCCCACACCTTTAATCCCAGCATTCTGGAAGCAAAGGCAAAGGCAGGCAGATCTCTATGAGTTCAAAGCCAAACCTGTCTCTTTATCTAGAGTTCTAGAACATCCAGGGCTATGGAATGAGATCCTGTCTCTAAATAAACAAATAAATAAAAACTTGTTTGTATCCAAATGTATGTATCCAGGCATTCCTAGCAGCTTCATCTGTAACACCTGGGGGCTGAAAACAACTTAAATCTCCCTCAGTAGTGAATGGGAATGAGTGTTGGTGTATCTCTGTAAGGGATACTACCCAGTGATGATAGTGAAAACAAAGCCCAAAAGACTACCAGTACATTCAGTGCCATGGATGAATCTCAAAACCATGTTGAGGGAACACAGCTAGAGATAAAAATAGAATACACGTGGTTTCTTTTATAAAAAGTATAGCCGGGCGGTGGTGGCGCACGCCTTTAATCCCAGCACTTGGGAGGCAGAGGCAGGCGGATTTCTGAGTTCGAGAGTTCGAGGCTAGCCTGGTCTACAGAGTGAGTTCCAGGACAGCCAGGGCTACACACAGAGAAACCCTGTCTCAAAAAAACCAAGAAAAAAAAAGTATAAGAAAACCCAGATGAGTCTTCCTGTGACAGAAAACAAGTCACTGGCTGCCTGAGTCTGGAGGAGGCAGGAAGTTAGAGAGGACAGCAGTGGATCTTGGGGCTAATAGCAACATTCTATCTCTAGGTTGTTGTCATGTGGGTGTGGACATTTGCCAAAAATTGACCTTGTGTTCTTCTGATGTGTGAGTTTATGTCATATGAATTATATTTCCGATAAGTTGATTCGTAAGTCCTTACCCCAACCAGGCTTAGCTACTCTGTGTTCCTCTTTGGCTGAATGTGGTGGTATTCCTGTTGTCCCTGTACTTCTTCAAATCCAGCAGTGCAACATGACCTATAGACAGACACCTGGTCCTGTCATTCTCTGCATACGATCCTTTTACTGTTCACCAGTGTGGCTCCTTAAAGTGGCCAGTAGTGCTTTCTGTCCGTCCCTTCCCTGTCTCCCTGCTTGTCTGTATACTGCATGTGTGCCTGGTCCCCACGGAACCCAGAAGAGGATTGTTGGATCCTCTGGAACTGGAATCACGTGACCGGGCTGCCATGTAGGTAATAGAAACTGAACTCAGGTCCTCTGTAAGGGCCCACGAAGAGGACCCCATCTCAAGTCCCAATTAGCGCGCACCCAAGGAGACACGAGAGACTGACTTGATGCAATGGCAAAAGGCAGTTTACTAACAAGAGCCCTTGGATCGAAACTCATCCCACACAGGGGAGAGAATTTCGATGA
>NW_021620689.1:0-2850 GCF_004785775.1 Grammomys surdaster | reverse complement strand
AAGTTGTTTGTGGTCTCTGCTGAGCTGTTTTAATTTTTACCCTTACAAGCTCACATCAGCTCCAGGATTATTTTGTTTTAAAGAAAACTATATTTGTTTGTTTACTTGTTTTGAGACAGGCTCTAACTCTGTAACCCAAGCTAGTCTCAAATTCTTGGCAACTTCCTGCCTCAGCTTTCTGAGTGCTAGAATTATAGGTGAGAGTCATCAACATGCCCATGTGAAGGAACTTTTTGTATGGAAAAAGATTCTATTACCTTTTGTCTTTAATTTGTGGTTCTGGGGACCAAATCCAGGGCTTGCACATGTCTGGCAGACATTCTGCCAATGAGTCCTTATCTGCAAACTTTAACACTATTTGAATTTCAGTGGTAAGATTAATTTCCTCATGTCTGATATCATTCCGTAAGCCCAGCTGGCCCCGTGAATCTGTGGTTCTTGCCTGCTGCAGTTCATCTTTCATACTTTTTTTCAGGTCCGCAAAACCATTATAGTTCCTGGTTCTTTCACCAGTAACCACACTACACAGACTCCTGATTGGCCCAAGAATATGTCCATCCATCCTGAACCATCTGCGCATTCCAGTCCTGCATCCAGTACTCAGCAAGTAAAAAGCACTGAGCACAGTCCAACCTATGCCCCACTTCCAATGGCCCCCTCCTACAGCTATACCACCCTCATACCCCGGGCCTCTTCCCAGAGCACCTCAGCACCACACCCAGGTAAGTCCTCAGCTCCTATCCTTGGAGATGAGGGGACATAGAGTATTTGATTTGACTTAGGTTTCATTTAGAGAAGAAAACAGGGGAGGTATGTCTGACTGCTGTATGCTAGAAACAAAATAGCCCTGTCTATGCCTTCAAAAATGTGCGCTTTGGAGTCCCAGATCCCTAAGTCAGCTTGATGGAGCTCATTTTCTGAGTCAGATTCTGTTGGAACCTAAAGGCATGGAATTTCCTGCACACTCGTTATCTTGGGGGTGGAGGCAGGAGAAGCAGAAATTCAAGTCATCCTTGTCTTTCAGTTTGGGATAAGCCTGAGCTACCTGAGGCCATCTAAAACAAACAAACAAACAAACAAACAAAACTGTAGCGGGGGAAGATTTGGTGAGTGACACTTAACGATTGCAGAAATAGCTGCAGAAATAGCGCTGGTGCACCTGTCTGCCTCCCAGCGGCCTGGCTGTGGGTCAAGCATTGCCGGCCTGATTCTCGGAACACCTTTATTTCCAAAGCAACCATAGAAAGGAGCTTAGACAGAGTTTCCTCAACAAGCCTGCTTTATGGGGTAGTAGGTGGAGGTAGGTTCATCAGTGACTACTGGGTAACCCCAAAAACGTCAGGGGCAAAGCAAAACCAGTGATCACAGTTTTTGCCATTCTCCATTTCCCAGGGTCTCCTTTGCTAGTAATAGGACATAGAAGCATGTCCAGTCCTGAAGCAGCATGTGATTTCCGTGTCCAGGCAAATGCCTGCACAAAATGGTCTGTGTAACCGAAGGATTTGGCTTGTGCTGTATTGACTAGTTTTGGTCATTTATACTTTCTCTGAGTATAATGGCTTCATTTACCCCCCTCCCCCCCTTAGAGTTATACCAGGGAGCTCTTATTCCCTCTCCTGGGACAGCTGCAAGCTACAGCTTTCATAAAGGATGGTTTCATTTTTCTCTCTAAGTGCAATGTTCCCTAGCAGAGACAAAGATGTCTCAGGCTTCCCATTTGTCCAGGAAGCCCTCTCCACCCGAGCCGTGGAATATGAGTTGACTAGCCTGTGGTTTGCTGTAAGGTCTTTTAGAATTGAGGCGTCATATCAAGTAAACAATTATTGCCAGAGGAATAAGACTGAATCAGTGGTTTTCTATGGTCTGATCCATCTGTTCTCCCAGCCCTCAGCAGTTATTGAGTACAAAATACCAATAATGCCAATGTTGAGAAACTCAAACACATACGAGATATGTGGCAAATGGTGTCAGAGCCATGTCTCATAGGAGAGTAGCACACTATGGGTGCTTTGGAAAGAGTGACATATGTGTCATAGCAAGACTGATGGTCTGGAGTGAGTGGGGCACAGGAGTGAGAGGAATTCAGAAACTGGGGATAATGGTAACAATGAGTCAGTATTTGTAGCAATTGCAAAAGAAAGGTAAGCCTTCTGACTGACCTCTGCCTTTTTTATTTTATATATTATTTAAAAAGCATTCACCCAATAACGGTGTCGTTGAAACAGAATTTGAACTCTTTGGCAAATATTGCATGTAAGCACATTTGGAGACTGACATTAGGTGAAGTACAGTGGAGAAGAAATCGGAGCACTGAATCTGGTGTTTCAGTGAAGTGCTTCAAGGAGGGGGCAGTGAGTGAAGGAGTGGAGGAGTGGAGGCCACAGGCCTGACAGGTGGGATTTACCCTCCTCTTAGACTTGCTAAGCAGCCGCTCACTGATGACCTTGAGAGACCCTTCCCAATGGAAAGTGGGTACAGAATCAAACTCAGGGGGTTAGAATCTAGACAAGTAGCAAATGAAGACAGTGGCTGAGGGCGACTCAGGAAGGGGAGACGTGTCATCTGGATGTGCTGCTGAGTACGCTGCTGCCACTTTGTTCTAGCTGTAAAGGAACTGGTGGTGTCTGCTGGGAAGAGCGTCCAGATCACCCTGCCTAAGAATGAAGTTCAGTTAAACGCCTTCGTTCTCCCAGAACCAGACCCAGGTAAGATATGCCTTTCGGGAAACATTTCCGTTTACATTAGTATCTACAAGCCTCAGTTCATTTGCTTTTGCAACAGCACTGTGAGGACGGGATGTACACATGGGCACACATCTGCATGGGCACACATCTGCATGGGCACACATCT
>NW_021620688.1:12994-13704 GCF_004785775.1 Grammomys surdaster | reverse complement strand
CTTGGAAAATAACAAAGTCCCATAGAACCCAAGACTACCATCCCAAGGATGATGAGACCCACAGTGGGTCCTCTCAAATTATCACTAATTCATAAAATGCCATACAGCTGAATCTCATGGAGGCATTTCCTGAAATGAAGCTCCTTTCTCTGTGATAACTCCAGCCCGTGTCAAGTTCCACACAAAACCAGCCAGTACAATTACATTCATAGTTCTTCTCCAACATGGGCTCTTTTATAGTTTTGCAGGAAATAACTTTGTAAAAAGCCTTTTGTCACATGGATTATATTAATAAGATTTCTCTCCAGTATGTGGTCTTTTACATTTTTTGGAGACATCTCCCTTGTAACTAGGCTTTACCACATTAATTACATTCATAAGGGTTATCTCCAGTATGGGTTCTTTTATGATATTGTAGAGAATACCATTGTGAAAATGCTTTACCACGTTGATTACATTCATGAGGTTTCTCTCCAGCATGTATTCTTTTATGACTTTTGAGAGTACTGTGTTTTGAAAAGCCTTTACCACATTGATTACATTCATAAGGTTTCTCTCCAGTATGTATTCTTTTATGCTTTTTGAGAATACTCTGTTGTGAAAAGGCTTTACCACAATGATTACATTCATAAGGTTTCTCTCCAGTATGTGTTCTTTTATGACATTGGAGACTACTCTGTTGTGAAAAGGCTTTACCACATTGATTACAT
>NW_021620688.1:5942-12984 GCF_004785775.1 Grammomys surdaster | reverse complement strand
CAGTATGTGTTCTTTTATGACATTGGAGATGACTGGGTCTTGCAAAGGCTTTACCACATTGATTACATTCATAAGGTTTCTCTCCAGTATGGGATCTTTTATGACGTTGGAGATGACTGGGTACTGTAAAAGCTTTACCACATTGATTACATTCATAAGGTTTCTCTCCAGTATGTGTTCTTTTATGACATTGGAGATGACTGGGTCTTTCAAAGGCTTTACCACACTGATTACATTCATATGGTTTCTCTCCAGTATGTGTAGTTTTATGACATTGGAGATAACTGGGTCTTGTAAAGGCTTTACCACAGTGATTATATTCATAAGATTTCTCTCCAGTATGTGTACTTTTATGATATTGGAGATGACTGGTCCTTGCAAAGGCTTTACCACACTGATTACATTCATATGGTTTCTTCCTGCTATGACTTCTTATATGCCTGCAATGATAATTGGCACAAGTGAAACCTTTACCACTTTCATTATCCTGATCAATCATTTAATGAATATGAATTAATTTTACAGTTTGGTTTAATAATAAAGAAGAACCATATCTTAAGGTTTTATCATTTCATATATTCATAGTGTTCTCCCCAACTCTGGCTTGATGCCTCTTTGAAATCACCTGTGATGACAAGAATATTTACTACATGGCTCACAGGTATAACATCCTTTTTCTCTATGATATTCCTATATGATGTATTTCATGTATCTAAAGGAAAATGCAAAAAAGGAGACCTTGGTAACACTGATTATATTCATAAATTTTCTGTAGTGTGAATCACCCCACATTAGCACTCTGAACCAGGAAAAACAGAAAAATTTACACTTTTCTAGTTCCCCTGTTGATAAGCAGCAGTGTGACTTCAGGGATGTTCCCAGTAAAGTCAGAACACCAATTAATTGCAAACTTCTACCATATTCAGAAAATCTTTCAAAGGCAGAATGCTACATATCTTCTTACTGTTCTGGAATAAAGACAGGGATGTTGCTCCTTTAAATATTCCTATGCTCACATAGTTTTTTTTTGTTGTTGTTTTTATTCTGACACTTGATATACACATAAAAACAATAAATGAAAGCTTTCCACAATGAATCAAAACCATTTGAGTTTTCATTTCTTCTAGACATACTGTATGTGGATTGAGGTTTCTCCAAGGCAACATTCTTGACTCTCATAAAGTGACCTCTCAGTAAGCTTAGCAATGTCACTACAAAAGTATGAGTATCACTGAATTTACCTCAGACTATTTACTTATTGCATGGCTTTGGATATATGTTTATCACTATTCAATGTGCAACATCTAAATATTAGGAGACTGATCAGATTGGTAGTTCCACAGCATAGCTCTAATGGAGTTACAAATCACATAAATGCATCTCTTAAGGCATTGTTTTTATGTCTCCTTCCTTAGAAGAATGCCTTTAAACACAAGTAAGATAACTGACATTAAGGCCCATGGCTTTGTGAGAATATTTTAATCATAGCTATACTTAAAGGACTGATATTTGACATACTTCCTTTACTTTCCAGTTTCCAGGACATATTAAAATTGCCTCAGAGGCATATATGGTTCTGTTTGCACATTAACATTACCTTTTGTACCTTCTAGAATTTTGAAATTCTGTTTCAATATGGTGGTCTTCCCGATTGTACCCTAAAACACAGTATGAGAAAATGAATGATATAGTATTGGAAATTAGGCAAAAGTCAACTTACTGTGGTTTTTCACAGCACTGACTCTGATTTATTTTACTCAGTCTTCCATGTCCCCAATTCAAATAACAGAGTACCATCAATAGTCAAGAAATATTTGTCCCCTTATTTTGAAAAACAAAAGAAAATACACAGTCTTACCTATATCAGTGAGGTTCCAGTAGGTCTCCAGCATCACATCTTTGTAGAGATTCTTCTGGCAAGGATCCAGCAAATCCCACTCTTCTCCAGTGAAGTTGATATGCACATCATCAATATTTATTGCATCCTAAAATATGTGTACAACACAAAGCATGATACTGACATCACTGTAAATAAATATTTGCTTCCTAGACAATATAATCATACATTTCTGGTGCTACTATCATTTATTTCTTTGACACAGAAGTTATCATCTAATGTCTATGTCATTTTAATAGGATCTTGTATTATGACAGTTGCATGTGTTGCTTCTGAACCCACTGAATAGGATATAGCTTTGCAAGAGAAATGCCAATTGAGAGGGAGATGGAGAGGGAAACAGACTAACAGCACTGATCACACATTAAAGGAATTATGTGAACAATTAGTAAGTACATAAATGATATAAATTCTGGGTGGTTTTGGTAATGTCTTTAATGTCAGAGGCACAGGGAGATGTATGTCCTTGAGCTTGATGCAGGCAAGGTCAATGCAACAAGTTTCAGGACAGCAAAAGTTACATATTAATATACTCATGCCCATGTAAAAATCAACCAAGAGAACAGAAATGATAGAGAGAACTCATCGTTCTTTACTGAAGTTCCTACAAAGAATTAGACATTAAAAGCAGTTCTGTATTCATCTTAGAGAAATGGAAAGTGTACCAGTTTAAAATGCTACATTAATAAAATTTTACTAAAATGGAACGCATGTTTAAACAGATTCAAATGGACAGATAAAAATATTAATCATATAAATGTTGATCATAAATAAGCAACATAGGGCAGGAGAATGAGATAACTCAGAAGTGGAAAGCTCTGGCTGGTCTTCCACATAATGGTGGTCAATTTCAAATATCTACATGAGGACTAACGACTACCCATAACATGATGATCAAGAGTTCTGAGGCCACATTCTGCCAAAAATAAAGAACAGGCACATAGGATAATCATATTCATCCACACAGGTAAAATACTCCTATTTGTCCAAACATTTCAGGAGAAACACAGGAGTAAGGCAGAACATCATACACCTGGAATCCAATGACTCTGAAGCCACAGGTAGTATTGATATCATGAGCATATGCCATACTTAGAAATAGAATATAACCTACATATTTGGACAAATTTCAAAATTAAAGAAGTTGATGAAGAGCAGCACAGAAGCCTGTACTTATTTTACAACAACATGTCAGGTGGCTTGTGTGGATTCTATATCTACTATGAGGACAGATAGGGCTTCACAGAAAAAGTTTGTCCTGGAAAAACTAAAATAATAAAGTTAAAAATATAAAACCAACAGGCTTGCAAAATAAATTAACACTGAATAACAAATATTTTTGCAGTATCTTATGTGATTTAGGGACAGAGACCAAATGGTGAATGTATGGGATCATGAGAACAAAGCTGAAGGATCAAATTCAACAACACAGTTGACACACAGAACAAATTTGTCCTATCTAAAGAAATGCAGGGTATGGCTATAGCAGAGATTGAGGGAATGGCCAATGAAAACTTGCCCAACTAGAGACACACCTTACTGGCAAGCTTTAATCCATAACATTATTAAGGACACTCTGTTATCCTCCCACTCAGGAGCCTTGCATAATTGTCCATTGAGAGGCTCCATCCCGCAACTGACTGGAACAGCTGCAGAGAACCACAGTTAAACATTGAATGGACCTGGGGACTGTTGTGGAAGAGTTGGGGGAAGGATTGAAGGTCCTCAAGAGGATAGGAACTGCACAGTAAGACCAAAAAACTCAAAAATTTCACAGCTTTTAAAAACCATGAATTCAAGAAATTCTTACATAAATGTGTGGAGCTAGAAAATATCAACCTGAGGGAGGTGACCCTATCACAAAAGAACACACATGGTATACACTCAATGACAATTGGATATTGGCTCAAAAGCTCATACTTTCTGAACATCCAAAAATCGAATATTAACCCAGGAACAAAACTTTAAAACAAACAAGACAAACCCAGAAACCAGTACCTAGACCAATCATCACCTCAAACCCAGATACCTAGATACCAGCATAGGAATACAATAAATAACATCAAGGAAAATATGTCGTTAAGAAATAAAAGCTATGCTCTGTCAGCAGGTCATTAGAAATCAAAACATGTAACAGATATTTTGTAAAAGAGCATGTTTGGGGGAAGTGAGAGGAGTCAGAATCTGGGGAAAAAATAGAGGTACACAAGAGGACCTACAGACAGACAGACAGACAGAGAGACAGAGAGACAGACAGACAGACAGGGAGCAGAGAGAGAGAGTGATGAGGGTAGAGACAGAGAATAAAGAGTCATGTGCAGAGAACAGAGACAGGGAACAAACATAGAGAGTGGCTGTTGCTGGTGGTCCCTGAATGCAAAGCACACCTGACAACAGCAGCAGGTGGGGGATGAAGGGAATGACTTAAGCATTTGCTAAATCCCAGAAGGCAGATGACAACTACAGAGGCAAGGTTCACCCACAAACAGGAAGGGAAGATAAATAGAAAAAATGGACATATTGGTGAAAAACAAAAATGTTGAGTGTAACAGTATCATGGAAATAAGCAACAAGGGACACTGCAACATATGAAAAGGCAAAAAACTGGAGATGATTGGAAGAGAAAAAGAGAATATCAGCTCAAAAGTCTGGAAAATATTTTCAATGAAATCATAAATGAAAAAGTTCCTAAACTATGCCGGGCAGTGGTGGAGCACGCCTTTAATCCCAGCACTTGGGGGGCAGAGGTAGGTGGATTTCTTAGCTCCAGAGTTCGAGGATATCCTGGTCTACAGAGTGAGTTCCAAGGACAGCCAGGGCTACAGAGAGAAACCCTGTCTCAAAAAAAAAAAAAAAACCCCAAAAAAAGAAAAAAGAAAAAGTTGCTAAACTAAAGAAGAAGATGCCTATAACAGTAAGGAAGCATTGAAAATACCAAATAGATTAGACAAAAGGAAAGTTCCTTTGCCACATAATAATCAAAACAGTAAACATTTAAAGAACTATAAACAACTACAACAAAAAAATTGACAAAAACTAAACAAAACAAAAACAAGTAGCATGTAAAAGCAGACCTATTAGATATATACCTGTCTTCTTAATGTATACTGTAAAAGAAAAAGTGTTTAGACACATGTGCAGCAGACTCAAAGAAACCACTCATGTTTCTCCAAGCAAGCCAATGATCCAAATGTTTTGGGCCAATTCAGAATTAGCAATGATAGTAAAGTTATTCATAGGTCACGACTGGATTTGGCAAGTGAGGAGCACTACAAGAGACCACACAAGTGGTCACATCTGGCTGATGGTTTCCCTCCAGCCCCAGCGAGGAACCACCAAACCAGCTCCCACTGCTCAAAGACCTGCTCCTCCCCATTGTGGGCATTTATTTTTCTGTGCTCACCATGTCTCGATTTCAGAGCTTCCCTGGTGTCCTCTCACAGCACACAACAGCACAGCTCAGAGCAGGAAGCAGAGAAACACCAAAGCCTGCACAGTTGCAGGAAACTTGCAGAGAGGAACCGGAAGATCCCACCTCTTTGTCTGACTGGCAGATCCACCTGGAGGCCTGATTGGCCAGTGAATTTTCCTCAAGGTTAAAGTGTGCTTCTGGTCTAGGTCAGACCTTTCCAGATCCCCTGAGTGGTTTGCACCTCATTAGCATTTGTGCCTCTCCTCCAAGAGGAATCTCACCTCACCCAGCCCTGGGGGAGAACTCACCAATCCAGCTCAGGCTATTCAGATACTTGTTCCAATCCCCCTCTGTGAGCACTGATCCTGCACTTATCAGGACCAGACTTCAGACCTTTCCTGAGCTCTCCTCACAGCACTTGCTTTCTTCCTGAAATCAAGGTGAATAGCTTTGATAGGTGCAGTGGAGGAGGTGTCAATCTGACCCAGGATTGGAAGAGTGCCAAGTCTATTAACATTCAAGAAGGATTTTGGGAAACAACAGTTTTGTTTTGTGGCCTCATGCTGGGCTCAGGGAAACTGTAACTCCCTTTCACCAGATGATTGGTATGAAACAACCCTGGGAGAAAAGCCAGAAACATAAGGGAAACACTGTTGAGCACTATTGTGAACCACCACATCTTCATCAGTGATGAAGCAGAGAAAAACCACACTTGTATTAGTACAGGTTCTCTAGATAAACATATCTTAAACCATAGAGAGAATCAATCTCTCTATACATATAGAAAGCTTATTTAAGAGAACGTCCCAATAAAGGCTGTCGTCCAAGGAAAAACCAAAGACTGGTCAATTTCATGTTGCAGGAAATTACAACTGATCTTCAGTATATACTACAAGTTTGAAGAAATGAGTACTTACTAATATCTTGAGTAGAAGTTATAATAGTCCTAACAGTCTGAATTTTGTGGATGTTTTCTCACTCACATTACAGAATCTTTCCATGACATCTTCCATGACAGTCTTATTTTAAAAATCCTTGTCTTCACTTTAGTTTTATTTTGGCCCCTTAGAGGACTCTTCTCTGAGGCACCATAAATGCTGCATTTTATATCACTGCTTTGGTCAGTATAAAAATGTAGGATTATCCATTTTACAAACAACGAAGAGTACAGATATCCTCTCAAGGCTGGCTACTGTGCCAGGCCACTCATATTCATCTTGCCACAACATCACCAGTGATGGATTCATGGAAAGACAGGAGCATTTGTGAGAAACTGAAGAATGGGAAAGTCTAAATATAGGAATGTAAGACACATTGGGATTCAACCCATTATTCAAATGAGATAAGGAAGGTAGTTCACGTATTTGTGGTGGCCATGCAAACCAGAGGATCTGAATTCCATTAAAAGGACTCTTGAAGAAACCCTAAGATGCTGATTGGAACTAATCCTCTTTGTGAGTTATGTGATTATATACAGATTCATTGAGCATGCCCAGGAATGAGAGACACCATTATGCAAATCATCCTCTATGGATTTGCTATATCTATCCCTTTGATATAACTTGGTCTCTCACACCATGTAAACAAGACTATAAAATTCCCAACACAGGCATCCTCAAGTACATACACACATGCACACACACACAAACACACAAACACACACGCACACACAAGCACACAAACAGAGAGAGAGAGAGAGAGAGAGAGAGAGAGAGAGAGAGAGAGAGAGAGAG
>NW_021620688.1:0-5932 GCF_004785775.1 Grammomys surdaster | reverse complement strand
GAGAGAGAGAGAGAGAGAGAGAGAGAGAGAGAGAGAGAGAGAGAGAGCGTAAACACAGAACATAGACAAACACAAAAGTTCCTGCCACATCAGGAACTTTCTTGTCAGTCAAGTGCTTTACCTACTTTCTACTGAAACTGGCATGAGATGTGCTTTAAATCACAACTTCAAAAGATGGTCTCTCTTTTTGTGTAAGTTAAAGAAGCCTTCAGAGTTTACAGAGTAGGGGAAATTTGATTTAAATCAAGATAGGTATACAAAGTTTAGTTTAACAACACAAAGTTTAGGATATTTGAAATCCACTTTCATCACACAATATTCACAGTGAGTTCAGACAGAAAAGAAAGAAGAGGAGAATACCATAGACTATGAAGGACATCCATTACTAGGGAAGTGCCTAGAACACTATTGAGAAGCCATCTGACAAGTGTTACTATTTGATGCTAGGAAAGGCCTATGTGCTGTTCTCACTATATGTATTTAGTTATAAACTGTGATGCAAGATGATCTCAAACTAATTGTGTCCTGCCTGAGGATATTCTTCAATGTTTTTCTTTCTGCTCCAACTCCTGGGTGCTGGGATTATATACATGGGCACTGAGTCTATTTGTACAGTACTTGTGAATCAGATCAGGTCTTTACCCACATTAAACAAAACTCTACAAGTTATCATTCCTATCAATGTCTTTTAAAGTTAAATAAGAATGCAAGAGAAAATCATCCCATAAAGAGCAGTACACATGATAACATCTACACTGGCAAGGTGGATAACAATAAACACTAATATCGAACATAACAATTAAAATTATAGCATTTATTTAATAAGAAAAATTAATAACATGTGGGTGTTCGGCCTGCTGAATGTCTTTGTACCACACACATACAATTCCCACAGAGATGAGAAACAGGCATCAGATTCCACCAAAATTTGAGTTAATCAGGTTTGTAGCTTTTATGTGAGTCCTGTGAGACTGCAACAAATTTTGTTAATGGAGAACACATCTATACTGCCCACACTACACTTGATTTTTGTTTTTCCAACCAAGTGTGCTGGATCACTGCCGATTAAGGATGGAAAATTCTGGAAACTTCTAGTGACCAGTACATAAAGCAGGCATGCTAATTGTCTTAAGCTGCCATACAGTCATACAAGGCACCTGTGAGTTCAGTAACCAGCCACAGGATCACTGATTGTCAGTTAGAAACAGATTTGTCACCTCACACTTAGGATAACAATGCAGATTAGGTTCAGCAGATGACATATACAATTGAGAAAACCCTCCTTATTGTGGATGTGGGTAAGAGAAAGGTGAACATCTGGGACAGCAATGTTGGAAGGAGCCTTACTAGTAGGAGGAGTGGATAGAGCCTGTGTCAGGGTTAACATGCATCAGCTTAAGTGTGTCTAGCATCTACAAGATTAAAAGAGTTAGTTAATACTGATCTTTTACAGAGGGAGATCTCAGAGCATACTGAAGAAGAGTTTCTTCCAGTGCTTTGTTCTTGTGAAGATCCTTAGAAAGAATCTCATTACTGAGAGTGACAGTCAATCAGAGAGTCAATCTGTGGGACAAGAAACCTTGTGCATTTCCAGCCTGGTTCTGTAATATCAAGGATAAAAAGAATCTACTATCGCCTGGTCTTCATGTGAGTGGGGTTGCCAGGTCTTGTCCTACAGAACCTAAGACTCCTCACTTAATCTGGAATACCTATCTGATGTCCTCATATAAGTTTATTATGTCAGGAGCCATAACAGGACAAGCTGAATACTAGCAGGTGATCTTCCTGAGATGGTGTGCTTCAGATTATTATATAATCTGCTACAGGTTCTCTCTTATTAGGCAAGTCCCTAAGAGAATCCATTTTAGGAAATATTCCTGCTATTAATATGGTTTTATAGTTATTATTAAACATAGATAACAATCTCTAAGCAATAGCTCACCTCTTTGGAACAGATAGATCTCTGTACATCTATGAATATGTACTGTCTCATAGTCATGCTATATAGACAAGTAGATGACTTCTTAAGTCTTAACGATGATCCCATAAGAATTCTTAAAATTATTTCTGTGTTTATTAAGCTCTTAGATAGTGGGACTGCTATTAGGTCCTTTTCTGATAGTCAAAACTGCAATGAGAACTCTGCCAGTCCCCGAGTATCATCAGTTAAGAGCCCTTAGATAGTAACCAGACTCTCTCCTGCTCAGAGCATATTCCAATGAGGTTGTAAAACAATTAACCAAAGATCACTAAAGGGGAACTAATGATTTATTATAGGTGCAAAGGTCACTAAAAGGGAACTCACAATCTATTATAGGTGCTAGGACAGAAGAGAAAATATTACCTGGGTTTATCTATACAAAACTTCCCTAATTTCTTACTTATAGTTTTAAACCTTCAGTGAATCTATGGAGCTAGACAGGTGATAGATGTTTAGCTAGATAATTGCTCCTAATGGATATGCATGTATAAACATTCTCTGTTGTAAACTTCTATTTCAATTTATGATTTGACTTTTAATGTGAACTTGTGATGAACTTTGTAACATGTGATCATGTACTCTGAAAGATGTATAAGTACTGAAGACAAAGACAAAGTAGTAGAGTAATCATAGATGTAGAGGTTCGTTAGGAGCCGTTCATCCCTTCCTTTCCTTTTCCCCTGCTTAGAATCTTTCACTTAGAAATTTTCCTTTGTTAGAATGTTTTCCTTTTCCCCACTTAGGACTTTTCTTCTTTTCCCCATAGAAAGCTTTCATAGGAAACTTTTTACACTTAGTAATAAACTGTATAATAACTTCTTTACGTGCTTTTTCTTCCTGGGACCTCAGACTAGCAGGCATAAGTCAGGGCCCAGCAGTTCTGAAATAGAACAAACGCCACTTTGCCTAATCCTCTGCTGTTAGGCTACAGATGTTATTTACCTAAGCCTGCAATCTTTTACCCTCAGAAGAAGTTTTTAGGACTTTTGGAAGTTATCATCAGCATTTCACTACAGGTCAGAGAGTCAGAAAGCTGTGAGACACACAGACTTTAAAACCATCACCAGGGTCCTACCCTGTGCCCTGCCACTACCCACTCCAGGCTGGAAGGCTCACTGTACAGATCTATCAACAGGAGAGACCAAGACTGAGCCACTGACATGGGAACATTCCCCAGGGTTACCTGCCAATGACTTGGTTGAAGGTTGACTACATTGGACTCCTGCCTCTCTAAAAGCATAATGCTTCATCCTTACTGGAGCAGATATATTTCTGTCTGTGGAGTTATATTTCCTTCATATAAATGTTTCTCCCAAAACCACAATATTACAGAATGCCTTACATGCAATTGGAGAGTCCTTTATTCACTATCATGGTATTGAACACACTATTGCATCTGACCAACAAACTTACTTCAAAGTCAGGGAAGTATTACAGTGGGTCCACAAAGTATGTTACACAATTTATGTCTGGAGTGCAGGAGATCCTTTAGGGTATCTATTGGTTCTACAAACATTTTTGTTAAAGAATACTTGAAAATTCAACAGCCTAATCCATACAGGGTTCCAAAGGGCACAGATGTATCAGAAATAAAAGTATGGGTCACTCTTCTAGGAAAAGGTTTCCAACTTGCTGAGGGGCTAGTAGAGGAGGATGAAGGAACTACAAAATGAGTAACAGAGGAATGTAGTAATAAATATCAGCTAAGGCCACATGACTAGCTGCACAAAACAGTATTGTATCATGACTGAATTATTTTTACCTTCTTAATAATACATTTATGTGTATATTTTTGTTTTCCTCATCAATTTCTTTGTCAGGTGATATAACACCAATATAGAGAACTTGAATTGTAATCATATTGAAGTTCAACATAACAGAAAAATGTTCTTTGAAAGACACCACCACCTATACTTAATTTATAATATATTTGCAGTTGTCCACACCTTCTTCTTAGTAGTGGGATACTATATGAATTAAACATGTGCAGTTCTTATGAATGATGAGAAATTCTCTGTGCATTCATGCAATCATCAGTTCTTATGTGTTTTGATGATACTGTTTCTTTGAAGTTACCCAACACCTTGGCCCCTTATATTCATTGACATGTTTTCTCACACAGATCTCTAAGTCTTGAGTGATATTGTTCCTCTATAGAAACTGGTGGTAAGGATATAGTCCTGAAGACAATCCTGACTTAATTCATCAGACATAGACAGGTTCCCAACTGGAAGCCTTACCTCTAATGCCTTGAATTCAAGTTGCTAGAGAGTACAAAGCATGCTAACACAGGAAAAAGTAAAAGGAATAAAGACCAAATGGGACTCACACTATATAGATTCCTTCAATTCTACATGTACACTAAAAACAAGCAATGTACCCTCTTATAATATTTTCCCTCAGCCAATGCTCAGGGAAAAGTGAAGAAGATAGTGGGAAAGACCTTGAGAATCAAAAAGTGAGAATCTTGCCTGTGAACATAAATTTTCTAGAAAGAGCATAGGTAGACCATGAAGTCGCACCAATACTACCCACACCATATGATCTCAAGAAGGAACACAACAGTGAGCATACCAAACTTGATGGAAGAAAGTTTCCAAGCTCTTAGCCTGCATAAGCATTTGCAGGAAAATGTAAATCAGAGAATATAAATGGTTGACATAGCCGAGAAAGGGAAAAAGATTAGCCATGTATTATGAAATGATAAGCAATCAGGATATAAACCACTGCAATTAATTAAATAAGAGGCCATGTACACTTTAGGATTTCAGGAAGGGGTACAAAGGATATTGTAGAGAAGAAAAATGTAAAGAAAGGACAATTAAACTATAATGTAAAAAACAAATTACAGAATAGCAGTTAAAAATAAAGCAACAAACAATACTTTGAGGGGAAAATGACACTGAGTTCAACAACAGATGTTCAAAAATAATAATGTGTGTCTTTGTGTGTGTCTGTTTTCATGTGTGTAATATTAAACTCAAGTAAGATTTAGTTACTCCTACTCTTATAAAATTTATAATGATGCCTTTCATCTAGAGTGAATTAAGTGTTCACAGACTTTATTGTGATAAAGGTATTGTGTATGATATTATTCTCACTATTGACATTTCTCACTAAATGAAACACATTCATTTCATATTAAAATGGTATGTTTTCATATAAAGTATAAAAGCCTTGTATTGCAGACACAATCTGAACCCCACGGTCCTTTTCATATACTGTACCCTTCTTAATATGTTACCTGATATTCTTAACATCTTTATAATATATTGTAAAGCTATTCAAAATCCTGCTCCTCTATGATGACCATCAACAATATGTATTGCTGTCACCATGTTCCACACTCTACTAATATTCGCCCTTGTCTCTCCTTTTCAAATTGGTTTTTTTTTTGTTTAGTCAGTAATTTATGATATTCCAAATTCCTAATGTGGCAATTTACCATTTTGCTAATGTCTTACTTTCTGTTGCTGTAACAAAACACCATGGTCAAAAGGAACATATGAGAAAAGTGTTGATTTCCTTATGTACCTTGGTCACAGTTAAATGAAAGAAGCCAAGACAAGAACATGGATGCAGGGCCTAATTAAGGTCCATGGTATAATGCTTACTGTTGCCATCATATCTATGTTGTATACAGTGCTATTTCTTACAGTGCCCACAACAACTTGCCAGAGAACTGTAGAACTGTTCACAAACAGTAGGGTCACCTTATATTAATCAATAATTAAGAACATGTCTTACACACATACACATGTTAAAATGATGGCAGCCATTCCCCAATTGAGAGTCCCTGTTATCAAAGTTTAGGTTTGTGATCTCATGAATGAACTCATTTTCCACCAAGCCTTAATCACTGGTATTTAATTAGGCAGAGTTATCCTGCTGTGTCAGTGAGATATTAGTATATTACTTAATTATTTTGTATGATTTAGTAGTACTTTTGTT
>NW_021620687.1:3610763-3617067 GCF_004785775.1 Grammomys surdaster | reverse complement strand
ATAATATAGAACAAAAAAAGCACCTCATAACAAATTTTATAAAAAAAAGAGATGTTTTCATTAAACTGAATACCATGTTGTATTCTTATGAACCATTAAATATACATTAATAAATGGTACCAAAACCAATTGAATTATTTAATACAAATGTCCAGTTGGAAGAAATGCAGTTCCCTGTATATTATCTTGATTTTTATACTTTAAAAATGTGTGCTTGCCATGCAGAGATGGCTAATACTTAGCTTTGATCATTTTGCTTTATGAAGTTTACTTACTGTGTACACTTGCCTTTTCTTGGCGGCTTTTCAGTGTGTAAAGCCTGTATGTTTTCAGAGTAAACGCCTGCCCTCCCACAGTGATGTTCCCATTTAGCAACAAAATAAGACCCTTCCCTCTCACATGGTAAATTACTAAAGCTCTTCCCTTTACGGTTGTCTCTCTCATATTGTAAATTATTTGGTTAGCATGTGTGTTGCACTAAAAATAAGTCTATTCCCTGTTATTAGAGATTGTCTTTGCGTTAAAATGATGACTTCACATTTGACATTTGACCTGTAGATTTTACTTTTTAACTTGATACAACAGTCTGTTTCTTAGATTTATTGTATGCTAATATTTCTACTTATTTAATACTAGAAGCTGCTGTGGTTTTTCTGTAGCTTATTCTTGTATTCTGGAATTGTCTCTGCTGGCCACGAATTGTATCTTGGCTTGTCAGAATTTCTTACCTAGGTTTTTGTGAGCTTTGTAGCCAACATTTTCAAAAAATCATATTTGACACAGTAACTTGGGTTAAAAGAAAGTACTTATAATACTATATATAATAATGTGTGTATGTATGTTTATGTAAGATAAAAGTGTTTAACTCATATAAATTTGTTACTTTAAAAGTATATATATATATATATATATATATATATATATATACATATATATATGACTATAACTGAAGGAGGCTTCTTGGCTCATCACATCGGCTTTATGTATTAAAAGCAAGTAAATGCAAATCTCATGTAATAAAAAGTGATTGTCTTCGTTGGCTATATTCTTCTAGTTATTTCTATTGGATTAACTGTTAGAAATTAATTTTTTTCATTAATAATAGTGATGGGGAGAGAATCCTTACTCGTTAGCATCTGTGTTATTTTTTAATGAAGCATTTAGATTTTTGTCTGCTCTCGTTTCACGTGGAAATAGCGTTGACTTGAGCACATGTTACCGTGGGAACAACCATATAGATATAAAAGAGAAGCCTGTCTAAGGTCGGAGGAGGGGCAGTACACTAAAATACTGTGGGCCTAGGTGATCTGCGCGTCGGTGGGCGTGGTCAGGGTGGGCGGGCGTGGTCAGGGTGGCTGGCTCAGATGAGAGGGAGGAAGGACTTAGTGTAAAGAGCCTTGAAGCCTTTGAGGCAGATGTTCGGAATCTCGTGGGTGAAAGGAAACATTTCAGGATTTAAAGTGTATTTAATTTTTCATTTGCATATGTTGTGTTACCTACTTCATTTAAAAAGCCTGATTTATGAAAAGTATATTTATTTAATATAAATGTTTAACTCAGATAAATTTGTTCCTTTAGAAGTTAGCATTTTAGTCTTTGAAACAGCTTTAATTATTGAAGATGCCCATCATTGTATTTCTGATGTCTGAGATAATGAACCGACTAGTTAGAAGCCAGTTATTGTGGCTTTGAAAGGAAAACTGGCATTAAGGTTTATAGAGTTTTTAATATTTGATTTTTAAAATTAGACATTTTTAATAATTTTTAAGTATTAGCCAAGAAAATAATATACTGCACCTGCATGTCTAGCAATAATAAAAGCAAAAAAAAAAAAACCCCAAAAAATGACAACAGTAAAACCAAGCACTAAATAGATTTTAGCTTCTGCAGATGTAGGATAATTAGGTGTAAGTGCTAGGGAAGATGATTAGAGACCAACCAACCGTAACTGTATGCAAAGTAGTGTTTTACTTAGTCTATTACTTAGTGTTTTACTTAGTCTATTTAAGTTACAAAAAGCAAGGAAGCTGTGCCAGCGTGGGGAGTTAGGGAAGGAAAAAGGATCATTACTGCTGTACATGTGCTTTGGATGTTGATTGACAAATACTTGAGTGTGCTTGGGGTAGGATGGGGAGGATGACAGAAATAGTTTAAACTTACCTTTTAATCCATCCAGAGTAAAGCTGCCAAGATAGTAAACAACCAGAAGATTTAAAATTAAATGGAGTAATTAAAAAGATGTGAGAATGTGCACTTGCTTGGGAGAAGGAGGGTTAAAATGACAAAACTGCCTGGCTGGGCCTGGCTGGGCCTGGCTGTGTCTGAGGCAGTTAGCCCTGCAGTGGGAAGTATTTTGTTCTCAAGATCCAGTAAACAGTGCTGGGCTCTCTGTGGGTGTGGGATGTTGGGAGATGGGTCTTTAAGAAGTTATTGGGAGCCTGGCAGTGGTGGTGCACGCCTTTCATCCCAGCACTTGGGAGGCAGAGGCATATGGATTTCTGAGTTCGAGGCCAGTCTGGTCTACAGAGTGAGTTCCAGGACAGCCAGGGCTACACAGAGAAACTCCGTCTTGAAAAAAACAAAACAAAAGAAAAAAGAAAACAAAAAGAAGTTATTGGGATGCAGAAGGTTAACCAGTGGACTATTTTTGGCATGTAAAATATTAGGTAAAGGTATCAACCTTTGCAAGTTCTGTGACTAAGATTCACATTTACATATGTAAATCACTGTTAGTGATGAGTTAGTTCTATTGCTGAGTACTGGAGTATATCTTTATAATCTCCCATACTAAAATTCTCATTGATGCTTCATTGAGACTACCCCTCCCTCCTCAACGGACCAGATTCAAGCACTTAAAACAAACATGTTTTCAATTCCCTACATGGAGTTTTTAGTTAGGTAATAATTCTTTCCATGTTTTGATAGGAACTGTGAGGGGAGGTGTCAGAGAGATGGTATCAGTAGAGTATGGATAAGTATTTCTGCTGACTGTAACTAAAACACCACAAAGCCTTTTTCTTTATCTAGTAACCACACAGATTCTAAAATGAGTGTGGTGACTTACATCTGTAATTCTAGAACGTAGGTAGCTGAGACAAGAAGATTCTCAAGAGGTTGAGGCCAGCCTGGGCTATATACAGTGAGTTCCAGGCCAGCCTAGGCTAACTGAGACATTGTCTCAAAGGAAAATAAATGTGCTATTCTACCCTGATGTTTGAAGATGCTCTACCTGAAATGTCTCTTCACAGAATCAAGCTGACTCTCACAGTAACTGCAGTGACCCTTAGCCTTCTCACTCAAATGTGAGAGCCATATTTCTTTTTTTATTTTATTTATTATTTGTATGTTTTTATTGGATATTTTATTTATTTACATTTCAGATGCCACCTTCTTTCCCCATTTCCCCTCCCTAGAAACCCTCTATCCCACCCCCCTCCTCCTTTTTGGTTTTATACCATTTTAATTACATGCAAGTATTAAGGTCAGTTCTAGGTTGAGGGTCTAGCAATATAATAGATGCAAATAGTCAAGGAACAAGCAAGACAATAAACACAAATAGTCAAAGAACAAGCAAGGCAATAAACAAAAAATTCCTTGAACACTCCAGTGATCACTGTTTCTTAGGGCTTATCAGGATGACCAAAATATCTGAGCCAACTTTCCTGGCCTAGTCCAAGTGCTTTTGATAATGCATATTCCACAACGCGTAACGAAGGCATTCTTGGCAGAACAACCTAAGACAGGCTAAGTCTTGTTTATGAAATAAAAGAGGGGGGTGGGATGGAGAGCTTTTGGGGCTGCTAGGCAAGAATCTGACATGGGCCAAGGACAAGGAAATGGGCTGCTTGGCAGGAATATGACATTGGCCAAGGACAAGGACATGGGCTTCCAGCAGGAATCTGACATTAGGCTAGAATAAAGAAGTAATCTCAGACAGGAATCTAAATTTTAGGCTAGAACAAGAAAGTAGGCTTCAGACATGAGAAACATATTTCATGTGGTGGTTCACATCTGTAGACTTAGCACTCAGGACGCTGATGTAGAAGGCTTGCCAAGAGTTCATAGCCAGCCTAGACTACAAACAGACTAAATTTTAAAAGTGCACAAATCACTCCACATGAGAGCCCCATATTAAAAAAGCTTAGTATTAGACTCTTCTATGAAACCTTTTAAGGTGGTTAAAAGTGTTTTTAACTATACTTAAATTATAAGGCAGTGTGAATTTTAATTTACTTCAAGATTGTCATATTTTCACTGTTTGGGGTTGGGTTAGGTGCACAGCTGCCCAACTCTTAAGGTGCTTAATAATCCTAACATGGCTGGTTTTGTGATTGATGGGTTTTCCTTGAGACACAGCAGTACTTTGGAATGAAGAGTTGAAAAGGCCCTTCTTCCTTTGTGTTCCGTGTTCAAAAAGGAAACAAACCAGTAATAGTCTTATAGTTTGGAGCACCAAAGAACCTGCTATGAGTTCCCAGGTTGTTTGGAAATAAGATATGCAGGTTTTTCACTCTTGAGTTTTCTGCTTACAGTATACCATTGTTTCCAGAAATGTTGTGGCATGAAAGAAAAGGATGACAGAGGAGAAGCAAAAACATTTCTAGAGGAAAAAACTCTCTTGTTTTGTGTGTATATGTATATGTATACTTGTGTGGTTGCTGGTGCACATGTGTGCAGGTAGGTGCACACATGCATGTGTGCGTGCTTATGTGTGTGTGTGTGTGTGTGTGTGTGTGTGTGTGTATACAGAGGCCCGAGACTGATGTTGTGAGAAATCTATTGCTCTTCCACACCTTACTCACTGAGGCAGGGTCTCTTGGTCAAACTAAGAGCTCACTGACGTGGCAAGTCTGGCTAACAGGCTTGCTCTGGGGATCATCTGTCTCTACCTTCCGGGCTTGAGTTTCAAGCAGACTGCCAAGCCTAATTATCATTTATATGGGTTCTGAGGATCAGAACTCTGGTTCACGTGGTTTCAGGGCAAGGTTTGTTTGTTTCTTCTAACTACAGTGCCAACTTGCCAGCCCTTAAATACAGATAAATGTATTCTGACCCTGATTCTTTCTAAGGTGATAGTCCAAGGAAGTCATGGTTACTGGGTAGAAAGTTACCTTTCAGACTTCAGCCAGCAACTGATGAGAGTAGATGCAGAGTATCACAACCAAACATCAGGCGGAGAACTCAGGAGTCCTGCAGAGGAGGGAGGTGAAGGATTGGAGGAACCACTGGTGTTGGGGACACACCATGAGAACACAGCCCACAGAATCAACTGACCAGGACTCATGGGCACTTGAGTGATCAGGGAACCTTTAGGGATCTGACCTAGGGTTCACACATATTTTTACATATATTGTTATGTCTGAGTAGCTTGGTGGTGTTTGTGGGTCTCCTAACAGTGGGATCAGGGACTGTCCATGACTCTTGTCTACCTGTGAGACCCTTTCCCTCCTACTGGGTTGCCTTGTCCAGCCTTGATATGATGGTATGTGCCTGGTCTTATTGTAGCATGTTATGCCCTGTTTGGTTGATGTCCCTGGGTGGCCTGCTGTTTTCCGCAGTCAGGGGTCGGGGCACCTAGGGAAGAAGAGAGGCAGGAGGGGAGACAGGGAAGACTCTGTGGTCAAGACGTCATATGTAAGAGAAGTATAAAAAGGTTACTCATTTGGTTGTAAGGAGACTTGAAAGTCAGTTGGGACCGCTTTTGTGTGACTTTGTTCTTTCTTTCAGGACTGGCAAGGGTCCTTTAGTGGTTGTGTGGTTATGGGGACATCAAGAGCAAAGACTGCATCAGTGATAATCTTGTTAACTACCAGAACGCCCTACAATCTAGCAAGTGTCTTCAGTGGGACTGGGAAGGGGACAGTTCTTGGTATTTTTGTGTGGTGGTATCACCTACAGCTCCAGTTCCAAGGGATTCGGTGCTCTCTGCCCTTCTCAGACTCCCACACGCTATGGTGTACAGATAAATAAAGATAACGGGCACGTCTCTTTAAAGTGTGATTTTTTTTTTAAATAGAAGGCACAACTTTTGAGAAGGTGAATTGCGATTTTCACAGTTTCAGAGGATGTGTTAATGTGCACCTCAGACAGTGTTTCCTGGAAGGGAAAAGACACTGGAAAACGAGTAATAGAGACGAGAAGAGCGAGGAGTGCAGTGGGATTCTGTCTTTATTGAATAAAAGAGAAGGTTGGGGAACTTGAATTGAGAGAAAAAATCTGCTCACTGTGGCTTTTGATTTTTTTCAGATAGTGCCTCTCCATATAGACCACAGCAACCCCTTACATAGTGCCTCCCCATATAGAC
>NW_021620687.1:3606639-3610753 GCF_004785775.1 Grammomys surdaster | reverse complement strand
GACCACAGCAACCCCTTACATAGTGCCTCCCCATATAGACCACAGCATCCCCTTACATAGTGCCTCCCCATATAGACCACAGCACCCTGTTACATAGTGCCTCCCCATATAGACCACAGCACCCCTTACATAGTGACTTCCCATATAGACTACAGCAACCCCTTACATAGTGCCTCCCCATATAGACCACAGCACCCCCTTACATAGTGCCTCCCCATATAGACAAACTAACCTCAGTCCATAGCGCCTCACTATATAGACTGCACTGGCCTCATCACACAGTGCAGTCTGTCCTTGAAATTGTCCTTCTGCTTCAGCCGCCTGAGCTCTGGGATACAGCTGCAGACCACCACTGCTGACTATTTAATGCTTTCTTTGTCGTTGTTGTTATTTTTATTTATGACTTATGATGGATGGACTTACTTGTAGAGATTAGACTAGAGTTCATTGAGTAGACTAACCTGGTCTCAGCTTGGGATCCTTCTGCCTCTGTCTCCTGAGTTCTGGAATTACATGTGTCACATTTGCTTTTCTGAATGACAGTTTTGGCACTACACCAAAATAAACTGTTGGCACTAATGTTAATTTGTAGTATGTGTCTGTCACCTGACTCAGAGACGTTGAAGCTGGGAAGGTTACTGTGGAAATGAGCTGTCTGTCTTCACAGCCTGGCAGCTCCCTGTTCTCCACTGTTGGGGCTGCAACTCTTGACTTGGTTCTCCTCTCACACCACAAAACAGCTTACAGTCTAAGAAACACATTTATTTGTTTGTTTGTTTGTTTGTTTGTTTTTCGAGACAGGGTTTCTCTGTGTAGCCCTGGCTGTCCTGGAACTCACTCTGTAGACCAGGCTGGCCTCGAACTCAGAAATCGGCCTGCCTCTGCCTCCCAAGTGCTGGGACTAAAGGCGTGCGCCACCACTGCCCAGCTCAATAAATTTGTTTTATTGTTATTTTTTCTCATGCTATAGTAACTCTGAATTTAATTTTCATTGGCAGTTAAAATGTGAATGGCATACCCTTTTATTTATATCTGTGTTTTAAATGTTCTTAATTTTTTTATGATGGCATTATAATACACATTATTATATGAAAACTACCAGGCATTTACTTATAATCTTCCATGCAAATTCTTTTGGGGAGAAGACTCTTTACTTAAATAGAACTAGGCTTTTAATTCAATACTATTTAATTTTATTTCTATTATATTGTTTTGTTTATATTTTAATTTCTCCTGATGAAGTTTTAAAACTAATAAAGAATTTAAGCACCAAGGATTCGAGATAAAGTTTAAGATGGAAAATATATCTAATTGCACATAGCTTTTTCTCTTTCTATACAACAGTTTCTGTAAATATTCTTCCTTTCAGCCCTTCCTTAAATTATATTAGATTATATATGAAGACGTCATGTGAAATGCGTCTCCGTTTGGACTGCAGGACCATCACTTTGGCTGTATTGAAGTTGGAGGAGGCATATGAGCACGTCTTTGATGATGTGGTGCTTGCTCTCTGAAGGGCTGGTCAATTATCCCCTTTCAGTAATGATCTAAAGGGATGGAGAAGATCAAGTAAATGCCCCCTTAAGGTGTCCTGCACTGAACCTTTATCTAGAAGAGACGGTGATAGTTGCATCTGGTCTGTCCTGACTCCACTGGAGTAGACTCTGCCTTGCTTTTCAGTCTTCAGTAGATGTATCATTTCTGAAGCGAAATGGTGGCAAAGCTGTGAGAACAAATTCTGGCTTCCTGTCTTTGTTGGTGTTTGTGGGTTTCTAATCTCCTAAGCGTCTTGGGATGCAGATCTGTGCGTCCACACCAGCGGTTTTTATGGTGAGGAAGAGGGGAAAGATAGGATTGAAGCAATTCCTGTCCAGGTCTGCAGAGAGCAGATTGCAGTTCGCTGTCAGTGGTGTTAAGTTTATGGCCCTTTTTTGGGAAAGTGCTATTAGGGGTTTGGAGACCTTTATCTTCCTCTGTTTTGCTATCTCAGATAGAGCTGTTCTCTGGCGTGTTTGCTAGGTATGATAAATGCTGTACTAAAAGTCCTTGGGCAAAATTTGATCTGCAAGGATTACTGTTTCTTTCTGTTTCCTGAAAATGGAATCACAGCATTCAAATCATCAAACACGCTGCTTCATCCGATCAGCAGGAGTGTATACCTCTAATGTCCTTTAAAACAGCTCAGGGATGCAAACCACAAATGATAGCCAGTTTTGTCTGAAACAGTAGCAGTGGCAGACATAGCCAGACCTTTTCGACCAGAACTTCCATAGAGAAATGACTAGAAACTGAAGGACTGTTTTATTCTATCTAAGAAGAAAGAAAAGCAGAGAGTTACTCATGTCCCTTGTATTACAGAAAGCTTGGTTCAGGGACAAAACTTTTGAGGTCTTTGATTCATATATCATAGCCATTCTTAGTTTTATTTCCCCCAAAGTTTTTTTTTTTTTTTTTTTTTTTTTTGTGAACATTTCTTATGTTCTGGGATACGTTCTGTTAGTTCTGAATAGTCTGACTAGTGGTATTTTAAGTTGACTGTCCATTTAGTAGTTTTTATGCAATCATGGTTTATTGGTGTTGGTTGTAGATGTTAGCTTTTATCCAGCTATTGGGTTGAAATATGTTTCTGATTGAATTCTTCTAACAAGTAAACGTGTTAATAAAAACAGTTAAGAGGTCTGATCAAATTACCTGGTATTTGGAGACAGTATCTTTTTTTTTTCTTTCTTGGGCAGTTCACATGTCAAATGATTTGATACAGGTGAGGGAGAAAGTATAGCTTGAGCTGAGTATGTGAGGTGATTTATAAATTGTTATTCTCCCACTTCATTTATATATGTTAGTATTTCCTTTCCTTAACAGAGGCAATAAAAAATTGATGTTCCTGGCTCTGTAACTCTTTCTTCAAGTTTCTTTATATTTTATGTTCTAGCATCTGTGAATTCCTGCTGGTGTAGATATCAACATCAGAAAGATAATAACAATGTTCATAGTCATTTTTGTTGTTGGTAGCTGGTTTTCTTAGTGCTTATGGTGTACTCCCAGGGCCCTTGCACTTGCTGTACAAGCTCCTAGAGCTGAGCTACGTCCTGGCTTTTTCAGAGTGAGTATCATGCATCACAAGCTGCCTCGACCTTGGAGTCTCCTTTTTAAAAACTGTATTGAGGGAAAATGATAATCTGTGCTTAAAATAACAGGTGAGGGATCTGGAAGTCTTAATTCATTGTAGACATGCTTACCAGGCCCACAGCCTTAGCTCCAGTCAGTCTGAAGCATAGAGGAGAGAGAGGGGTGGGGGAGATAAAGAGAAAGAACATGGTAGATGGCCTTGCTGGTCTAGAGTCCACTCAGTTCCTTGACTGTGGTTATAGCATGAGTGATACAGAGCCATCTAGTTGGAGGGTTCTGGCAGTTTCCTTCATAGAGTTATAGCCCCTTAATCTGTCGGAAGATTAGTAACTTCTAGCACAGTGTTAGCTTTACAGGGGTGTCAGGAGGCCTGCTGCATTTTCAGGTTCAATAATAACCGTTTCCCATCCTTCCCTTTTCTATATGAATTCCATTTTACTTATAAATATTGCTTTAAAAAGTAACTCGTGTTCACTTTCTGTCAGGTTTTATATAATGCTGGTGAACTCGAGAGATGTCTGTTTTCATCAGTGCTGTAGTCCATGGATTTACACCATCTTGAAACTAACTTAAAATTTTATTCAGAAATAAAGGTATACGTTATAAACATGGCTTCATAGCCATTGAGTTTAATCAATGTTTACCTTTTAAAATTTCCTCTTTGCTTATATTTTTCTTTTCTTTATGAAATGAAATGAATCAATCTCTACCTCTGTTCTTCAAGCTTCTGGGTCAGTGGGTACAGTTCTTGCTTAGCGTGTGTAAAGCCTTTGATTCAAACTCAGCATCATCGAAACTTGACATATTCAGGGAATGGAGACAAGAATCACAAGTTCAGAGTCATCCTCCATTAACGCCAAGTTTGAGGCCAGCACATGTTACAAGAGAAAGAAAGAAAGAAAGAAAGAAAGAAAGAAAGAAAGAAAGAAAGAAAGAAAGAAAGAAGGAAGGAAGGAAGGAAGGAAGGAAGGAAGGAAGGAAGGAA
>NW_021620687.1:3601801-3606539 GCF_004785775.1 Grammomys surdaster | reverse complement strand
AAACAAAGAAAGAAAGAAAGAAAGACAGAAAGAAAGAAAGAAGGTATAGAGGAGGGAAGGAAGGAAGGAAGGAAGGAAGGAAGGAAGGAAAGGGAGAGAAAGAGCAAGAAAATTACTTCTGTATGTTGTAGTTTAAGATTGCCTTTTGTACACTTCTTAAAAAGAAAGTTGGATTCTTTTTTTACAACTCACTTTTCTATTTAACATGTCTTATAGTATGTAGTATATATGCTTTATTGTTTTCAATATTACAAAGTATTTTATTATATGGACAGTCTTACTGTTACAAAAGAGACAACTCTAAATATTCATGAGCATAGATGTTTTCAAGTGTTTTTCTTTAAAAATGGAAATACCAGGCCAAAGAATATATCTATTTTATTTAAATTAAATTTTGTTGGTGTCTTTTGAGATAGGGTCTTGTCGTATAGTGCAGGCTGTCCTGGAGCTGCCTGTGTAGATCTGCCTGGCTCTGAACTTGGAGTCCTTCTGCCTGTCCTCCTGGGTGCTGGGCCTGGGGCATGCGCTGCCACAGCCAGCAGGGGATCTGGGCTTTGGATTTGGTGGAGGTTGCCAGGTGTTTCAGCAGTTTATACACTAGTGGTGTAGGGAGCGATCTGATCTGTATGTGCCCCTCAGATTTCATGTTCTGGGAAATTCATTCTCAGGGCAGCGGTGTGGAGAGGGTGGGCCTGGGGAGGATGTTTGGGTTGTGAGGGCACTGCCCTTGGAAATTGGTTAGTCCTTTATGAAAGGCTCTAACCCAGGAAGTTTGGTCTCTTGGTCTGCTTCTGCCTTGTTGAGGAATGGTGTTCTTTCCGTCTGTAGGATGCAGAGATCCACCTTTGCTAACCACAAACCTGCTGGTGCTGTCATCTTGAATTTTCTGTCCTCCAGAAATCTGAGAAAGTGTCTTCCTGTATAAATGACCCCATCTTGGATAATCTGTTGTAGCAGCAGAAAGTAATAGAGAGTATTTAGTCACACTTGGAAACCTATCCTCACATTTCTACTCTCGTGGGTTAAAAATGACATAATTTGGTATTTTAAGAATGTTTATGCTCAGCAAGTACTTAACAGTGTATATGGCATGTACTTAGTATTAGTCTAGGCCTAGAAACCTAGGAATGTAGCAGTGAACACACATGCACACATAGACTCAGACAGACACATGCACACACACAGTTTTTCTATACAGGTCTCTTGTAGTGGGTATGAATACGTAAGGGAAAATAAAAATGTCAAAAATATACCCTGCCAGTCTGTCCTTTATTTATGGTACTTCTCAAAAACAGAAATTTTGAATCATTTACATAACTGAACTTTTTGCTTTATTTTACCTGTTGTGGCTTCTGAGTTTTATGACCTACTTAAAAAGACTTTGACCTTTCCAGAGCATAAGATTTTAAAATTCATACGTATATTATCTTGGTTATGGTGTTATTTTTAAAACTTTAACTTTTTGATCTATATGTGGTTTATTTTGATAGAGGGAATATTAGTAGTGATACAGAGTACCTTTTCCTTTGGAAGATACACTTAATTGGGGCTGAAGAGAGGTGGTTTACCAGTCAAGAGCATTGGCTGATCTCCCAGAAGACCCAGGTTCAGTTTCTAACATAAAGGCAGAGGCTCGCAACTGTTCGCAGCTCCGGTTCCAGAGTATCCATTGCTGTCTTCTGGCTTCCCTGGGGAACTAGACATGCATGTGGTACACAGCCATACATGTAGGCAAAATACATGTACACATAAAATAAAAATAAATCTGTTTTAAAAATCCACTTAATGAAATAAACATCATTCCTTCATCAATTTCAAATGCACAGTTTCATGCTCAATTTCCATATATATGTTCTTTAGCTCTCTGTATGAGTCTGTTGATAAATCATGCTGATTCTTTTCCTAGAGGACGGTTTTATTTTCTATTGCTTTGTTTTATTATCTGGAAGGGATAGTCTCTCCCTACCCCACCCCCATTAACCCCCTGAAACTCAGAATTTTTCCAAACAACTTTTACTTGATTATTGTTCCAGAGAAATATAGGAGTAATTTTATTGTTATTCTAAAAACATTCTGTTGACAATTTTGTTGGGATTACATGGACTTTAAAAACTTGGTATGTTTACAAAACTCAAGTCTACCTTAGAGTCAGAAGTGGAGGCCAGCCTAAGCCCTGTTAGACACACTGCTCGTTCTGTTCTTCATGGCTAGAACAGCGAGAAGCCATAAACTTGTAAGCAGGAAGGCACTGTGACCATATTAGAATGTCTAAAAGATGATAGCAGCTCTAGTGTGGGAAACACCTCAGCCAGAGGGTCAGGGTAAGGCTGGGGTGCCTGGGGATACTGCTGCAATAGTCCAAGCACACTAGTTTGTACCAGTCATGGGGAAGGAAGGGAGAGGAAAGTGCTAACAAGGGTTTTCATTTATTTATCTTTCTAGTAGTACTGTAGGTATTCTAAGACGGTAGCCTGTAAAATGCCCCAGGGGTACTTGAGCTAAGTAGACACCTTAGTGCCGGGTGTCAGCCATTGCTTTTCTGTTGGCTCACAATTCTCTTCCTCTTGGCCCAAGGAAGCATCAGATTCCTGTTTTCTCGCTGGATTGCTGTTCTTTGTTTCCTTTTGAAGATGTATTTTTTAATCAGTGGGTATTTGTATGTATGCCACATTAGTGTCAGTGGTACCGATGAAGGCCAGAGGCATTGAACCCCTTGAGCTGGAGTCATAGGCAGTTCTGAGCTGCCAGACTTGGGTGATGGGAATTGAAAACAAATGAAAAATCATGTTAGCATTTTTCTCTCCCTCCCTTCCCCATGACTAGTACAAACTAGTGTGCTTGGACTATTACAAGAGTGTCTGCAGGCATCCCAGATTTACTCTTAGGATAGGAATTGAACTTGCATCCTTCAAGAAGAGTGACCCAGGCTCCTAACCTTACTAAGGCATCTCTGCAGCCCTGTTCTTCATTCAGCACCCTCTCATCCAGAAACCACTTTCTGAGGGTTATAGTAGTCTTTTTAATCTGCTATTTGAATGATTTCACTTTGACTCATGGCTCTGCATGTCCAAGGTTGTAAGCTGTATCTGATATCTCTCTTCTAGCTGGCTGAGTCCCGTGGCTTGTCAGCTACTACATGGCAAAAGTCAGAAAGCATACACACGCGCCTCTTCTGTTCTCTCTCCCTCCCAGAAAGCTTCATACTATTGTTCAGTCATGACAGTGGTAACATGGTACCTTATCTAGTTCTGGTCACTTCCTAGGGGCCTCACCTCGAGATGCCATAGTTAGATTAAGTTTCCTTCCCCTCCTCCTTGTCCTCTTATCCTCTTCCTTCCCATTTCTTCCTCTTCCCTTCTCTTCCTCCTCCTCCTCCTCTTCCTCCTCCTCCTCTTCTTCCTCCTCCTCCTCTTCTTCCTCCTCCTCTTTCTTCAACTTTTGTGCTCTGTTGGGTGCTAGGGAAAGCAATGAATGGACTTTCAAGGTGTCAGTTTGGCAACTAAATTGATCTACTGAATTTCAAGAGAACAAATTTAGTTGTAATTTTAAAAGAAAACACAGCCTTCTGTTTTACATATATGGAAATAGTTGCAAATGGTAAAAATAAATGATGCTGTCTCTTCTAGGTGGAAGTAATCAGTACTTGTGGTAGGCTTGGCAATTCTCTAAGTGTCTTAAGTGGCTCTGAAGTGGTCCTTAGCAAATTATACTAGTGAGAAGTTTGAGATTTGTGGACAATGTGTGTGCTCCCTCCTGCTTGTTGAGGCCAGAGACAGAAATCTTGTGTTTTTCTTCATCACTTTTCACATTATTGTGAGAGTTTTGTTTTGGAGTTTGAAACAGGATCTCTCTACATAGCCCTGGCTCTTGGAACCAACTAAATAGACCAAACTAGTCCCAAACTCAAATCCTCCTGCCTCTGCCTCCCAAGTATTGAGATTATACGTATTACCATATCTGGCTTGTGTGAGTTTCTCTCTTTTTTAAAAAATGATAATTTGTACTGTGTTATAACTTATTTTATATGGCACCTCCATTCATCCTGAGTGAGGTAACCCAATCACAAAAGAATACACATGGTATGCACTCACTGATAAGTGGATATTAGCCCAAATGCTCGGAATACCCAAGATACAATTCACAGACCACATGAAACTCAAGAAGAAGGAAGACCAAGGTATGGGTGCTTCCGTCCTTCTTAGAAGGAGTAACAAACTACTCATGGCATCATATACGTAGACAAAGTGTGGAGCAGAGACTGAAGGAAAGGCCATCAGAGGCTGTCCCGCCTGGAGATCCATCCCATATACAGTCACCAGACTCAGACACTATTGCGGATGCCAAGAAGTGCTTGCTGACAGGAGCCTGATATAGTGTCTCCTGAGAGGCTCTGCCAGAGCCTGACAAATACAGAGGGGATGCTCGAAGCCAACCATTGGACTGAGCATGGGGTCCCCAATGGAGGAGTTAGAGAAAGGACTGAAGGAGCTGAAGGGGTTTGGAACCCATAGGAAGAACAATAATGTCAGCTAACCAGACCCTAGAGCAAGCAACCAAGGAGTACACATGGAGGAAGGGACCCATGGCTCCAGCTGCATATGTAGCAGAGGATGGCCTTGTTGAGCATCAATGGGAGGAGAGGCCCTTGGTCCTGTGAAGGCTAGATGCCCCAGTGTAGGGGAATTTGAGGGCAGGGAGGTGGGAGTGGTTGGATGGGTAGGGGAATACCCTCATAGAA
>NW_021620687.1:3594496-3601701 GCF_004785775.1 Grammomys surdaster | reverse complement strand
GGGGGATGATATGGGGACTTCAGTGGGGGGAACTGGGAAAGGGGATAACCTTTGAAATGTAAATAAAGAAAATATCCAATAAAATAAAAAGAAAAGCTTAGTACTAAGCTTAAAACTTTTAAGACTTAAACAAGATCGTGTAATATTATAATATGAAGGTGTGTATTATAAAATGAAAAATTACATTGGATCTTTTGCAGTGTTGGTGGATTTTTGCTTTTTTGTTTTTTTTTAAAAAAAGATTTGTTTTCCTCCCATTAATTGTTTTTTGAAGGTTACATTCAAGGATTGAAACTCAGGAGTATCTCCTAGAAAAGCTGGAAGTAAAATTTTACTTAACCATACATTACGCTATTTTCTTAAGTTTTCCAATTTTAACAAGTTGTTTATTATTATTTTTTCTGCATGTATGTATGTGTGCCTCCATGAGCATGGTTGGTCAGAAGAGAGTGTTGGATCCCTTGAGGCTGGAGTAACAGGCAGTTGCAAGCCACCCAATGTTGGTTCTGGGAACCAGTCCAGGCCTCCACAGGGAGTGGCAAGCACTGCTAATCACGCAGCCATCTCTCTGGCCTTAGTGACTGCTCTTAGAAGAGCATATTATATCATATTAGAATATGATATACTATTATGGCTACTATTATGGCTAGACTTGAAGAACATGGCATTTCTGGTTTATGGAATAAGTGAGGCCTGTATCTGGGACTATCAAGGAATTAGTGACGCCCTCAGAATGCCATACATCTGAAATATAGTATCAGAGCTCTAAAGAGGTAGAGGGTGCTACTTAGAGGCTTTAAAATCTGAAAATTGGGCTTCATTGCATACAATGCTTATTCTTTGCTGACTTTTGGTTCTGTATAGGAAACCTTTGTTTTGACTGCTAATGAAAGAATCAGGAAGAAAATGTTGAGATGGTTTGGAAATGAGGAGACTTCTGGTTTTGCTATTTTCAGGTAGAAAGAGTTACATAGGCAATAAATTCTGATTATAGAAGGGACAGCAAAATATTTAATTCAGTGAGGAATTTGAATTGGGCATAGTGAGTGGTTACTTACTCTGAAAATCTGGAACTGGGTGTGGTGACTCCTGCCTGTACTCCTAGTGTTGAGGAGACTGAGGCAGTAGGATCATTAGCTAGTTCAGGGCCTTCCTGTGCTAAGCATGAGATCAAGGCTATCCTGGGCTACAATAGTGAGATCCTGGGGGTGAGGAGAGAGAAAGAAAAGAGGAGGGGGTGCTCTGACAGACTAGTTCAAGGACTGATCTTAGTTATTGAGACTAAATTTACCTCTCTGTCCATTAAGTGTTGGGAAGAAATGTTCTAAAATATTCTAAATTATTCCTAATGGAAATATAACCTTTTGTAATTTTTAAAGATAATAAGAAAAATAATTTGCCACAGTGGAAATAGACTTTGCCCTCTTTTGAATCTGTATGTAGGAATATCACACGCTGGTATAACCAGTTTGTTAGATTAAAGCACGTCTTTTCAGTGCACCCACATTACTTAATATAGTCACATTTCCACGTTTAAAAATATCACTCTGTAGGCTAGATATTTATTCCTGCAATGCAAATGGTAATAAATATATTTATGTCTTTAAATACATTGGAAATTTTGGCTTTCAATTTTAACTTACATAATTCTTTCTGTATTCTTCCTGTCTCTGAAGAGTTAAAAGATTCTGAATTTTAAAATCACCTCAAACTGGTGGTGGCACACACCTTTAATCTCAGCACTCAGGAGACAGAAGCAGCTGGGTCTCTGAGTTTGAGGCCAGCCTGGTCTACAGAGCAAGTTCCAGGACAGCCAGGGCTACACAGAGAAACCCTGTCTCGAAAAAAACTTAAAAAAAAAAAGATGTTGTATTCCGATTAATGGATTAATCATAACTCCTTGCCCCATTGTTCTTTCTTATCCATTTTCCAAGTTCACTTAGTGAAACAAACCGAAAACCATGCCTACAGCTGCAGCAGCAGCATCGACCCTCAGTCCCTAGGTCTTCAAAGCTGAAGTGTGACTGTGCAGATCGTGTCTGCAGTCAGCAGTGAACTGCTGGGACCGCTACAGTCAGGTTCTTGAACATTCCTTGTCCAGTTACAGTCTGAGGGAATGAGGTCGGATACCCTTTTTAAATAATGCTGGTTATACAGTGTTTGTATCATTTCGTGACTGACAGACACTTCTGTCCTTTCTCTCCTCACTGCTGCACTTAGAGCATGGACACTGTCGATCTGGAAACAAAGCTTCTGACATGCTCTTCTTTCCCTCCTCAGTTTATTCAAGTGTATAACTTTATAATGACAGTTTTGGGCTAAGACTCTAAGTTACAGCCTTACCACTATGGAATCTCCCCTCAATTGTCTTTTGATTAGAGTAGAAATAGTTAAATGACTTTGAAAACTTACTTCCCAATAATCTTCAAATCAATCATTGGTTAGAGTGAATTATTAAAAGAGAAAGAAAGAAACCTCATTCTAAGGGGTGAGGTGTGGTGCATCTAGAAGGTTCATGTCCAGGAGAGGGTGGAGGGGAGAAAGGAATTTAGAAAGGGATGGAGCCATCAGTATGAACCTCAGGTTGTAAAAAGTCAGTCCTCATTTTAAAATTTAAAATTGGCTATTAGTAAAAAGTTCTACCATGGCTTTATTCTAATAATTCCATTTTTGTCCAAGTCATTACAATTGAAGTCTCATATTTCTGGTAGTAAAATCACCTCTGTCAAATGTAGGAACTCTGCAGCTTGCACACCTCTCGTGTCTGATTAGAAGGTTTTGTTTGTCATGAATTTTCCTCTGATCTGTGTGGAGAACAGGAACCCACTGCAGAGAGGTTAGACTACCGAGGAGTTTAGCTGTGCTACTTTAATGATAGATACAAGGGCTCAGCAAAGCAAGAATAAATGAGGTACTTTTTGGTGAAGAAAAAAAATGTGACCTGACTGTCAGTGTGAGACTGGTTCTAGGAGCACTTAGCCAGCAGTTACCGGGCACACTTGAGTAATTGGATTTGCATAACAAGGCTTGCCGAAGAGATCTGACAGGGGAGAGATTTGTCTAGCTGGAGAGCTCCAGATGGACGTGACCACACAGCAGCTGGGTGGCACGTTGCTCAGCATGGACAGCACCGCCCAGACTGGCAGCTGGACCCTGGCGACTGCAGGGCTGTGGCAGGCCAGCTGGTGGCTTCTGACAGCCAGTGGCCCTGTTAGAGAGCCTTTTCATAATGGCCTGTCAGGGTACGGGACCTGCAGGGACTGGCAGGACAATGTCACAAGTTACCAGTGAGGGCTGTTGAGCTGAAGTCCCAGGGAAGTAGAGGTACTCACTGGTGCAGCCATGAGGCTAGCACCTCCTGGTGTGATAGCCCAGTGTCCTAGGGAGACTGTGAGGATCAGTGGGACCGAAGTGGACACATCTTGTGATGTTTGTCTTCTGTCTTTGTATATCTGAAACAAAGGCATAGTGTTCATGAGATAAACATGTTTAAAGCATAACATGTATAACACACATAACATGTACCCATAAAACATGTACATGTACTCACTGTCTACAGAGTGAGTGAGCTGGGGTCCTTATGGGAGTCCTTGCCTCTGTGGATCACAGTTGTGTGGAGGACTCAAACCACCCGTCTTCTCTGATTGGAATCAGCTTGGAAGAAGGCTGGCCTTGAGTCTGCCACTAGTAAATTTTACGTGTGTTCTTCACTTGACAATTTTGCCATTGTATATCATTTTTTCTCTAAAATATGTGACAAGAAACTATAACTTACTTTAAGGGAGGAAACTACTTAATAAAATGAAAGTTTTGCTAATCTAAGCCCCAAAGCTTTTGATGTAACAAAATTCTAGTAAAACAAAAAAGTTCATATACTTCCTTTGGCTGTCAGTAGCATTTCATCTTACCCCTCCCCCCACCCCCCGTTCAGTCTTTTTCTTGTTTTATTTAGTCCTTATATAGCCCAGTGAATTAGAGAGGGGTGGCAGATAAAACCTCTGTTTTAATAGAATGAAATGGGGACATAAAGATGGCACACATGCATAGGAACAGCCTGCCTGCACTTGATGACACTGAAGGTGGTCCAAAAAAGCCACAACTTTTAAACCTTTAAATTGACAAAGGTGTGTGTGTGTGTGTGTGTGTGTGTGTGTTATTTTTTCTTAACAAGGGCTGGGGAAATACATAAATTTATAGACAGCTTTGGGAATACAAAATATTTCTGCCAAATCAGAAAACAGTTTGACAGTATGTATCAAATGTATGCAAACACGAAATTGACTTAGTAATAGTTTCTAACAAATTTATTACTACATTAGGAATGCATATAAATATTTACTGATATGGATGAATTTTTAGCATTAAGACCCCAGGCCTCACACACACTGGGCAAGCTCTTAACTCCTGAACTCTGCTATCCCTAACTCTGAGGATACTGGTTCATGATGTGCTACCCATGGCCCTTCCTTCAGATGGACCACAAAGTCACAACCATTCTCCTCACAAGACAGTAAGCCTCATGAAAGGAATAATAGGTACTGCTGCTTTGAAGCATCAATCAGGATGGCCATTCTGTGGGTTCTGTTGTTGTTTGAGTCACGGTCAAATGTTGCCCAGGATCGGGCTGTAGTCTGAGGTGAATTGAACTTCTGATCCTCCTGCATCTGTCTCCCAAGTGCCCAGATTATAGGAGTGCACTATCATGTTCCGTTTATGTGGTGCTAGGGATCCACCCCAGGGCCTTGTGCATGCTGGCCAGGCACTCTGTGAGCTGTGCTGTGTTTCCAACCACACATTGAGTTCTTGGTGATCGTTCAGATACAGTTTTATTTAAGAATATTCGCACCAGTAGAGTAATAGTTATTTTATCAAATTTTGAATTTGAATACATCTGTTCAGTGTTCTTTGTGGTGAAATGATACATGTGCACCAAGATTGATACAGTGATGTCATTGCAAGCTAAACTGGATGAGGATTTCCTGTAGAGCATCATTTCACTTGTGAAAACGACTAATGAGATCCTAGAAAAAGACCTAGTGGAGCCTTTAAATCAAAGGGGAAATGTTGATTTATTTCTTGTCAGTTGTACAATCCAGTTTGTTCAAGTAAAACATTTATTTGGAACTCTTGTATCTGACTGTGATTTTGAGAGAGTCCTAAGATGTTTATGACCTGCTGGGAAGTGCTATTTAAAAACACAAGTTCCTCATACTGTGTAATGGGACTTTTTGAAGCTTTGTCTAGCCCACCAACTTAATAGATTTCAAATGGTCATTATTTGGTGTTGTAAAATAGACTGATTTTAATGTACCTGTTCAGAGATTCCCTAGCAGCACTCTCAGATCCCGTATTGTAGCTGCAGAGACCATTCAGCAGATTTTGGGTTGCTGTCAAGGAAGACTAGCCAGAGTTCGGGAAGGTATTTAAGTACTGCTCCCTCGTCTGAGGTTATCTGTGCTCCTTGTCTGCTCCTCCAGAGCATCCACATCTAACCTGCGTAAGAGTCCAGCTGCCTTCCATTATCCCTAGAGATGGTTGCAGTTGTAAAATAATGTTCTCCATAAACATTTCCTTTGTTATTTTTTATTTTAAAATAAAATCATGTTATCATATTTTAAGTAAATGAAGGGAAATATTTTAAATTTTCCTTAGTTTTAATTTCAAATATTGTAAATTTTGACTGGATGTGTGTGACCCATAAGGGCAAAAAAGCTTTGGGCTCCTCCCTGGTGAGGTAATAAGCTGAAGGAGTCCCGAGACCAGAAGAACAGGAAACATTGGATAACATGGTGATGACTTAGAAATAGCTCAGATGTCCAGTAAGAAGGAAATAATTCATTTTCATTACACCTTAAAATAACATAGATAAATACTTCACATGGAAAACATTGTTTTTGTGAGACAGGTCTCCTGTGGTCTCAGCTGGTCTCTGACTCCCTCCCTATATATGCATGTCTGACATTAACCTAATTTTTCTTTTACTGTGTTTTTTGTTAGGTTGTGAAAATAGGTTATACGATTTGTTAATTCAATTTAAAATAATTATTGTAAATATATAATATGTTTATAGTAATATTGAGTGTTTTATACATAATTGATATAGATAATTTTTATGTATAATATTAGTTTTCTGTGACGAGGAAGGTAGGAAACCTTTTGTAAAAGGCATTGTAAGCCAGGCCTGGTGGCACATGCCTGTAATCCAGTACTTTAGAAATAGAAGTAGGAGGACTGTGACAAGTCCATGGCTAGCCTGGTACACGTAACAAAGTTCTAGACCAGGCAAGGTACTTAGTAAGATCTTATTTCAAAAAAAGTTTCAAAAATTTTTTAAGGAGGAAAAGGGTTTGTGTGTGTAAGATTGTGTCTAAGTGCTTGCCTGGGCTTGATCTCTAGCACGGCAAAAAGCAAATGAATGAATGAATGAGTATTAGGCTGCATGAGGTACCATTTCCTCATGGCTTTTGACAAAGACAATAATATTCTGTATTAGTTTTGTCACATTGGCTGGAGTATTCAGTCTGATCCGTTTTTATACTGTTTTATAAACCAGGACAACGATAACTACCCTTCAGACTCATTGGATGGATTAAGTGAGGCCTCTAATACCATTCAGTATGTATATTTTCCTCTATCATCTCTTAGTTGTAAAATTCTGTGTGAAAGTAATGAATTTGTAACACTTGGTGGCTCAGAAACCTTTTTAAAGTCAAAATGGGAGACCTTTGAAAACATGAGGATTATAGTATTTGAAGTTCACTTTACCACAGGGATAGAAGAGTTTTGTAGAATAGTAGCTGTAATTTAGAAAGGAAATGTCACTATATAAATCCAGCTTTTTATAAATAAAGGTAAAACAGCCAGATGGTGGTGGTGGTGGTGCACCTCTAATCCCAGCACTTGGGAGGCAGAAGCAGGCAAATCTCTGAGTTTAAGGCCAGCCTGGTCTACAGAGTGAATTTCAGGAGAGCCAGAGCTACACTGAAAAACTCTGTCTCAAAAAAAACCAATAAATAGATAAATAGATAAATGTAAAGTAAACTAATATTTCATAGGCTTCAGTTACACAGTAAGTCTTAGACCAAGTACCTAGCTAAGGAGCTTTTGGCACCTGATAGCTGCTGGAAAAAGGGAGAGTCTGTTTTCTTTAAGGGTGTGGCCCTGGTAGGTAGACTTTTCCTGTGGAAGGCCGCAAGTCTAAGACT
>NW_021620687.1:3568622-3569496 GCF_004785775.1 Grammomys surdaster | reverse complement strand
AGCCGCAACCTGGCCAAGGAGAAAATTACCTGCTGAGAAAATGCTCACTAAAAATGAAATTTCACATGAGACTTGACAGAAATTAGTGGCTAAATAGGGGAACGTGAAAGTCATGTGACTCTAACATAACATTTCATGAAACATCCCCCAAAGGAGACAAATTTTGAGCTATCTTGAAAAGAGAACTTAGTAAGAAATGGAAAGATTGAAAAGATTCCTGAGTGGTTAGAGCACTGCTTGCTCTTGCAGAGGACCCAGGTTCAGTTCCCAGAACTCACACAGTGGCCCGCACCATCTATCTATAACTCCAGTTCCAGGGGCATCTGATGCCCTCTTCTGGCCCTGGCAGGCACCAGGCACATACATGGTGCACAGGGATAGATGCAGGCAAAGCACCCTCATCACCATCATCATCATCATCATCATCACTATCATCATCATCACACATTTTAAAGTGTACTTTCAGATTTAAAAAAATTGTAGTTTATGCATGTTTTGCCTGCATGTATGTATGCAGATCATATGTATGCCTGGAGCCTATAGAAACAAAAGAATGCATTGAATGCCCCGGAACTGGAGTTACAGATGGTTATGAGCCACCGTGTGGGTGCTGGGAAGCAGACCTAGGACTTCCGCAAGAGCAAAGTGCTCTGAATGACTGAGCCATCTCTCCAGCTCTAACAGTAAGAACTTTTTGAAAATAAAATAAGTTGAAAAGAGTCTCTCCCAGCCTTTAGAAAAATTCTGGCTATATATCTGCATATTACTATAAGCTTATGCGTCTGTCTGTTTTACATAGTATGTGTTTGACCACAAAACCTTTAAGGAACTTTTTCTGTTGTGGGGTTCATGTTAGGAAGTTACTGGGGTAGCT
>NW_021620687.1:3568314-3568612 GCF_004785775.1 Grammomys surdaster | reverse complement strand
CAATAAAGACATTGCCAGATGGGTGCGGACTGTAAGTAGTAATGTGTCCTACGCTCATGCAGATGTGTTAGCTATCCTTCCATGCGGCCGCCTAGTATCATTAGAAACGATTGCTGAGTGAGGCACGGTGGCTGAGGAGTCAGCAAGAACAACAGGGAAGGATCCTCAGCATCTCACAGTGTAAGCAGCGGCTTCTTCATCGTGGCCTTCCTTCCACCTGGGAATCCGGAGTTCAGGCTGTCAAAGGATTTCCAAGTGGGACTCAGAGCTGGGCTCCTGGTTAGCCAGGAGGAACTGT
>NW_021620687.1:3566012-3568304 GCF_004785775.1 Grammomys surdaster | reverse complement strand
GTCACCTTGCCCTTTGCTTACTCCTCCAAGGTCATCCTTACTTGTCTGCTGTCACTTTACCTTCCTTTAAAGTTACAACATGTTCTTGATAAAGTAGAGGGAAAGTAATTATCACTTTTTTTTTGTTTGTTTGTTTCAAGATGGGGTGGTGAGGTCCAGGCTGATGTGGAATATGGCAGTAATTGGATTACCCAGACTTTAATTATTAGCGTTTTAAACTTTGATTATTAATGCTGATGAGAAGAATATGAAATGTGTAGGAAAATAGCCAATTCCTATCATAGAGGATAAGTTTTTAAAACATTTTTAAAGGATAAAATAAAAATGCACTGGAGTTACAAGCTACTTAATAATAGACTTATTTTGTTTTTCAATTATTCTTGAAGCTGAAAGATACAGTAGTTACACAATGAGTTATTGTTTTTACAGAATTAGAATCTGCTCTGCCACTCTGTGCCCAAAGACAGAACTTCAAACCTCAGAGTCCTCCAAAGGGATTGTCCTGGTTCTCCTAGACTCTGGGCATGTGGCTCTTAGGAGCCTGGAGTTTCCTTGCAGTTCATCACTGACCACCATCTCAGTCTGGGCAGATGTCAGGGAATTGTTCTTTTAAGTGACTTACAAAATGAAGGTAAAGCATTTTATGTTTTGATTGCCCACCAGTTAAATCCCACTCTGCATTTCTTCTGGCTTTCTATAATGCCCTGGTCCTCCTCAAGCCATGCTAGCACCACACAGAATATTCTGTTGCTCTTTCAGTGTAAGCAGGGCTATTGTGATATTTATCTAAATTCAAACAAGGCTAATTAAAAGAGCTGCTGACAGTTGTTGTGATCTGACTTTGACTGCAGCTTGATGGTCATTATGTGTAAATAATGAACCAGGTCTGCAAATGTAGCAGCTGCCAACTTGGGATAGAAGAACGGCTATTGCTTCCAATTTAAGGATCTATCGACCGCTTCTCTTCTCCCTGCAGATCTTCTGCAGAAAACAAATGTTTTCTGCTGCTATGTATTGTGGTTTCAGCTGTTTCAGATATAGCCTATAATTTCCTTCTTTAATATTTAACTTAGGACATTATTAGCTTTCAGAGTTAACAACTTTTCTGTTTTAAAAAAGTTCGGCTTTGTCCTTGTGAATGCCGTAACCAGCTAACCAGCTGTGGCTATTTATATGCATTTTATTTGTACATTTTGCAAGAAGTAGTATAAAACAGCAGGTATGACTTACGGCAGTGTTTCAAAATCCTTCATAGCTAGCTTTTTTTGTTAAGAGATTGGCGCATGCCCAGTGCTTTTGTTTTCATAAAAATGGACCCGTCTCGCCAGACCTCAGGTTTAGGTTTTGTTCACTAATTCAGTGGCTTTGAAATATTTTGATACGTGCTGTATTTATCAATGCAGAGTAGCTGCAGTGGCTTTCATTAAAATGCAACAGTGAATACATTGTCGTTCCATCATGAGCGTCTCCTTGTCCTATTAGTGAGTAGGAACAGGTACATTAAAGGTGGGCGCGGGAACAGATTGCATGCACAGATGAATGTACTTCCCTGCAGATTTCCTACACTTAAGAAAGCAGCTTCTGGATCTACTAGTTACAATCTAGAATTTCATTCAGGCCAGTACTGAGCACCATCCCACCACTTAGCGAATTGCTATGGAAAGCCTGTCTGCATTATGTAAAGCCCGAGGATGCAGCAGTGCTTTTTGCATAATGTGGCAGGGCTTCGAGTGCTTGCTGGGAGGAAATGATCCCAACATGCCCCTGGAAGAGAAATCTTACTTTGAAAAATAATGATGAAAAATTGCTTATTTTGCCATGTATTTGTCTTTGTTTGTTTCAGGAAAGGCTAACCAAACTTTGTTTATCAGACTACAGAATAGTGCTGTGAATGTCTTTGCTTTCTCATTTCCAGCTTGGATTATGCTAGAAGTAATGTTAACAAGGGGTTATGTTATGCTGGCTTATGTTAAACCAGATCACCCCTAACATGTGCAGAGCCATTCATCTGTGTCACCAAAACCCAGGAGAACATCTGACATGGGCTCTGAAACAGAAACAGTGATCACTTACAAATCAAACATGGCACGCTCTAAACTGATTGTGCACGGCAATCTTTTCTAGAAAGGACAACTAATTGAACATGATAAAGTGTAAAGTTAATTAACACCCTTAAATTTGTTGATTACTTTCACGGGATTATATTGTTCGTTGAGTAGCAGCTTTCTGTCCCAGCTGTCGCCTTTTCTCAGCGAATGACACTGGTAAACAATAGAGACACCATAACAAGTC
>NW_021620687.1:3565044-3566002 GCF_004785775.1 Grammomys surdaster | reverse complement strand
CATCCCTAAGCTTTTAGCTGACTCTTAATTGGTGAAGACAGTATACTTCTTATCATGTATATAATTTTTAAGGGTATATATACTTTATTGAATGGCTAAGTCAAAACTGTCTAGCATACAATATTGCATATACTTGATTCTAGTTATGAGAGCACTTAAAATCTACTCTCAGCAGTTGACAGAAACACAGTTCACTGTTACTAACGGTAGTTATCACATCCTTCAGTGGACTACTCCTGAACTTCACCCTCCCCCGTATTTCTGACTTTCTGCTTTCTAAGCATGTGGCTCTGAGAAGCAGCTACTGAGTTCTGCAGAGAGGTGGGAGCTGTGTGTGGTTAAGCAACAAGTATACTCCATGAGCACTTTGGAACTTCCCACACTGTCTGCTCAGGTCATGACTACTTTACTGTTTTAGTCACATTCGCAAGTGCATTTGGAAGATAGGACAACATATAAGTATTTAGGAAGGTTTGGAGGGAGAAAAGGAAAGAGGGAAATGGAACAATTATATTATAATCTCAAAAGAAAAATGTAAAGGTATAAACAAACCCCTGAGTCCCTGAGCCTTGGGTGCTAGAGTTGTGTATCGGTATATCCTTGGGGAGTGGAGGCTAAAGGTAGAGTTCTATGTCCCCCATGACTTTACATTTTAGATTTCCTGGAATATTCATATTTCAAATATTCTCCAAATATTCCAGGAAACGTCTTAATTTTTGTTTTAGGAAACATATTTACCATGTTACCAGATTCCATGTACCTGTCTTGAGAAGATTTCTTGATTTCACTTTTGCATTTTTCAATAATAGAAGTCCAAAAAAACAGAAGAAGAAGAAGAAAGAAGGAAGGAACCAGGGTTTGATGGTGACTGCCATCTGTCATCTGACTCTGGTATCACATGATGCTATTTTCTGGGCATCCCTCTTTTCTATAGTTATGTTTTAGATCTTTAAATTTT
>NW_021620687.1:3535857-3565034 GCF_004785775.1 Grammomys surdaster | reverse complement strand
AGGGCTTGCCATTTGGTATTGGATAACCAGATGTTCTCTTCCCTGGGGAAGACTTTCTCCCGCTCAGTATTCCTAAGCTAGCTACTGTTCTCTGTTTAAGGTTGGCCTCCTGAGCTTTCCCTTGTCCATGTTAGCATGGCTGTTGGTATCATCCAGTTCAGCTCATGGTTAGGTAATCAATCGTGTTGGTGAGACTTTTGGGCTGTAGCTTCTGATACTCCTAGGAGACACAATCTCACAGCAAACTGCCTGTTCTTCTGGCTCCTAGAATCCTTCTGTTCCTTTCCCAAAACGGTCCCTGAGCTTTAGGTGTACAGGTGTATCTTTGGGGAGCGGAGGATAAAGATAGAGTTCTGTGTCTCCTATGACTTTACATTTTAGATTTCCTGGAATATTCATATCTCAAATGCCAGGAAACATCTCATTTTTGATTTGGGAAACATTTACGCATTGAATCTTTTTAACCTAGCAATTAAAGCACTGACCAGATAACTTGCTGATGGTACCTTTCTTCTTAGGGTTTGTGAACATTTGTACTTCTCTAGCTTGCGTATACCTGGTTTCTATTGGCTTGTGTAGATTTTCTTACCCTTATCCTCCCAGCAGCAGTGCATCTTGTATGCCTTGAGTAGTGAGAGCTGGTTCTTAGTACCAGGTTGAAAACCAATGAATGATGGGTCTCCAATTGTGAGATTTGTGTGTGTGTCAACTGTAAGTCTCTGTTTTTAAAATAGGAAGACTGGCTTCCTATTCCTAGAGTTTGATTAGGCATAAGAATGTTTCTCTTTATACTGCCAAAACGTGATAGATACCTATGGCTTTTAAGAGCAGAGTATTTGTCTTAGTTTGGGTTTATTTCTATGTTGAGACACCATGACCAATACAAATCTTATAAAGGAAACAACATTTGATTGGGGCTGGCTTACAGTTTCAGAGATTCAATCCATTACCATCATGGCAGGAAGCATGGCAGCATGCAGGCAGACATGGTACTGGAGAAAAAGCTAAGAGTTCTATGTCTTGGTCCAAAGGCAGCCAGGAGAAGACTGTGTCCCTAAGGGGGTAGAGCTTGAGCACTAGGGACCCTCAAAGCCTACCCCCACAGTCGTGCATTTCCTCCAACAAGGCCATGCTGCCTAATAGTAGCACTTCCCATGGGCCGAGCATATTCAAAACACCCCAGTGTTAGTGTTTTATTTTGAGTGATTTGGGCATTTGTGTTTTCATTTGTTTGTACAGTTGAGTTTATTGTTTTTATTCTAGGACTATGGAAGAGAATTTCTAAAGATATGATTACAAAAAATGGCTAGAATCTTTAAAGGCAGCTACAAGGGTTTGGGCTTGTTGGATTTAATTAATATATATGTAAGAAAAAAAATTATCTCCTTTTTTTTTTTACACTTGTTCTTAGCTAAAAGGCCAAGAAGCAATAAAGGAGAATATATAGGGTAGGTGTGGGCTTATTTTTGAGACAGGGTCTCTCTCTGTACTTCTGGTTATCCTGGAACTCACTCTGTAGACCAGGCTGGCCTGAACTCAGATCCTCCTGCCTCTGCCTCCCAAGTGCTGGGATTAAAGGTATCCATAGAATCACCCACTAGACAGTTTGATTTAAGCCATTCTGCAAAGTGTGCATATCTTAAAGTATTACATAATACATAGTGAGTAGTATACTATACCATCTATGATTATTAACTTTTCTTTTTTCTAATAGGGAACTATTGTATAGAGTCAGGTGTAGCCCAGTTTTGTGTGTTAGCATCATACATGTTTGAATGTGGATTCGTGTGAATTTGAAAACCCCAAATGATCATAGAATCATGTTGTCTGACTGCCCTCATAGATTGGAAGTGGATAGAGCAGGCAGCATTTAAGTGGCTTACTAGAGTGACAGAAAAGCTTGGTAAACCCTTAGCATCATGGAGTATTTCTGTGAGAACAGGTCTCACCCAGTACCGCATCTCAGCGTTTCTTCCCTTTCCCTGTCTTAGTCCACTCTGTGATGCTTTAGCAGTACTTGAGAGACTAGGAACTAGGGATATAGAATTGGTAGAGTGCTCGTTTAATATGCTCAAGGCCCTGGAGTTGATGCCTAGCAACCACCAGAAGCACCACTCCAAGAAAAAAAGGAGAGCCTAGTTAACTTATAAGGGACAGAATTTTATTTCTAATGGTTCTGAAGGTTGGAAAATCCAGAATAAAAGGCTGTCATTTGTCAAGAGCCATCATGACGTAGAGGAACAGGATTTGAGGGAGGAAGGAGATGAGAGTGAGAGAAGCCACACTTGTCCTTTCATACGATACCCATGCCCTCGAAGTCCATGCATGATGGAGCCACCATGTTCTAATTACCGCTCATTGGGTCTCACTGTTTAACACTGTTGTCTTGGGGATGACTTACTTTTTAGAGTACACATTTAAGACATAGCCTTTCTTTCTGTCTTTCTTTGGGTAAACCGTCATCTACTGAACATCTCTTTTGTACCAGGCTCTGTGGGTATGTGCCTCATGAGTCAGCTATTTCTACCTCCCCAGAAGTAATGTTCCTATGGAGAATTGTATCAGAAATAAAGGTATTGAAATAAGTAGGGGCAGTGAGTGATATAAAGTCAAAGAAGGAAAGGTAACAAGTGATAAGTCTGGCTTCTCTGACGAGGTGCATGTTGAGCCTGGTTCATGGTTATTGGAAAATTCGTCATGAGTAGTTTGGAGAAGAGTGTGTCGAACTGAAGGAATAAGTGCAAGGCTTTGAGATGAGATAAGGTCATGCTTGACTTGTCTCACGGACAGCCAGAGGCAAGAGTGCCTGTGCAGGGGGAGTGACAGAAAGATGGGTATGAAGAAGACAGGAGAGGAAGCCGTGGCTTTATTAAAAGAGGGCCCCTTAGGGTTTTGTAGGACTTTGGATCTTATGCTGAGCATGATGGGAAGCTTTGGGATAGCTGAGAGTAGAGAAAGACCATGGGCTAGATTTATATTCTAGGAGAGTTCTTCTGGCTGTTGTGTCAAAAATAGATGTTGGAGACCAGGGCAGAAGGGAGATCAAGTGCACAGACCAGAGTTGTAGTAAAAAGTGGCCTGGTCACAGGTACGTAACTTCTTAGAAGCAAGGATTCATGTGGTTAAGCCTTCACCCTGCAGCTAACTATGGCGCTCGATGCTTATCAGGTACTCAGTAGCCTGTGTTGAGAGATAAGCAAATAGGGATTGTCCATCTCTTCCTATAAGATACACTCGACTGTCACTGATTTTCAAAGAGGTCTTCATGGTGATTTTTTTTTCCCCTCTCTCCACTCTTACTTTTTTTGAGACAGGGTCACATTTTGTTGCTTAAATTGGTCCGAATTCATGATTTGGCTACCTTAGCCTCTCAAGTGACATGGCAGGCATATGCCAACACACCCAGCTTACAGTGTTGTGCTCTTAACACTGATCAAACATGTACTTCTATAGAACTTCTTAACTTGGGCCAGCCTGCTTCTCTTGTTTATGGGGTCAGCCCACAGCAGCTCATAGTCAGCAAGCAAGGCTAAAACTAACCTAAAGAGACAATGACTTAGATAACCAGAGAGGGAAAATTCCTGCATCACACACTCAAATTATAAAGACCTTCTGTTTAAGTGGTAGTTACAGCTACTGTATAAGAAGTACTAATGCCTTTTCCATTTTATACACTGTCTTGGAGCTACTTCTTAATAATCACACAGCCAGCAAGTATTACTCTCAAAACCAGTTATTACATCTCCAGAGCCTTTATTCTCTGAACCATGATTATTGATTTATTTTCCAAACAGTCGTCTGTTGAATATATCATGTAATATACAACATAATAGGAATACTGACATAAGCAAGACCCCATGCTGACCCTGTAGGAAAAATCAGATAAAGAAAATCAAAGATTTTAATAATATATGGTAAATGCTATAATAGAACTAAAACAATATCATTGGTTTTATATATACTATTATTAAGCTATAAACTAAAATACAGGTTTAAGATGTGAAGTGGTAAGGGTCAGTGTTTCAGATTTAGGACTTTAGATGTTGGAATATTTGAACACACACACACACATGCACACATATGGAAATACCTTGAGATTGAAACCCACATTTAAGACTCATTTCTGTCCCCCACCCCATGCGTAGCCTAAATAAAGATTACTTTACATAGAATTTTTAGTGTGCTTGCATTTTGGCTGCATCCTATTACTTAAGGATAGATGCTCGATTTTCTGCTGTGGTTTCATGTTGGTGCCCAAAAAGGGTTGGATTTAAAAGAAACATTTGATTTTAGACTGTTGAATTAGGAATGGTCAACCTCTAGGCAGTGGTTGTGCATGTCTTTGAGCCCAGCACTCTGGAGGCAGAAGCGGGTGAATCTCTGAATTCAAGACCATCCTGTTCTATAGATTTCCAAGACAGCCATGGCCACACAGAGAAACTCTATCTCAGAAAGCAAAATCCAAAAAGTCAATGTGCAAATATTTCCCTAACGCTAGCTCCCTGAGCCTGTATTAGTTCTGCATCGACCTATTTTAGACAGTGGACTTGAACTCAAGTGACCCGTCAAGGCCATACACTTAGTTCTTAGTAACAATGACCATGAAGACCTGTTAGTATCTTCAGAAGACTGGAGAAGCCTTTTGAAGTTTTGGAGTCCCAACTTTCCAGATGTCCTGTCTATCTACGCATAGGGGTGACGTTTCCTTTAGGCTTGCTTAGGTAGGTGTTAGTTCTGCCCCACACTGGAAGTAGGCTTGATGGTGTTAAAGGAGTGTGTGGGGTGATAGGATTTGGTCCCAAGAATTGCCAAAGCTTTCAGCATTCTTCAGTTTAATCAGACACCACATTGGAGCATAGGTTGTGATAAGGTTAGAAATAAAAACACTGCCAGAGAGAGAGAGAGAGACAGAGAGAGAGACAGAGACAGAGAGAGACAGAGAGAGAGAGACAGAGACAGAGAGAGACAGAAAGAGAGACAGAGAGAGACAGACAGACAGACAGACAGACAGAGAAACTGCCAAGGACTTGGACTCAAGGATAAATTATTCTTCCTTGTGAGCTTTTCTTGCTTAAGTAACTTATTTCTTCTTTTTGAAATATGTGTTTGAACAAGTGAGAAAGTGCACCTGTCAAAAGATTAACCAGCTGAGAACCATTGTCAGCATTAATTTTCCTTCAATAAATGACTCTCTGAAGCTATTTAGCCGTCTGTAATGTAGGTACAGAGCTACTGAACCCATGATGGATAGCGCTCGATTTGTTTGTAAGCTTTGACTTAAATTGTCTACTTAATTTCTGCAGGTCAGATCAACAGGATTAGGAGACAGGGTGGTTATGTGGTTTGAATAAGAACGGGTAATGAATTGAGCAAAATCATTCTGAAACATAAATGGTTCTCCATCTTGGTGAAGTAAATTAGAAACTAGCAAAATGACAGTCACTCAAATGTCGTTATCAAAATGTTAAAATAATTAGGTTTTTGTACATAATCCTTTCCAAAGTGTATCTATTACTGTTATGAAATGAGGTAATTCAACTTCCTGTGAGCATCGGAGGCTTCCTCATGTAAGGATTGTGAGATTGTTTGGCTTACATCACACTGACTTTCGCTCTTAGTGATGGGTAGAAGTAATATGAACCAGGAAAGAGAAAGTACTTGATTTGCCAATAGCAAAGTATTGACAATTTAATTTTAATGTTTAAAAACTGTATTTCATGAAGTAAGTTAAACTGAAAAGCTGGTCCTCACTCGTCGCTGTCTGTTCTAATGGCCGGGTCTAATCGTGGTACAGCTTCGGTTTTCTGTTTCTAGTTGTAAGCAAGCCACAAAATAATCAAAAACACAGAAGCTGCGCTGATGTAGCTTATCCATACACTTACTTTTTTTGAACAATAAAATCTAACTTAAAAATTATGAACAAAGACATCTCAATATTAAACAAATTAACTTTTAAACTGTATTTCATACTTAGTTAAAAAGTTGTGGCCCTTCTCCCTCTATGAAGAAAGACAAACCTAAATTAAGAAGTTGTTTCACTGATGAGAGGTACTGGAAAATGTATGTGAGAGTAATCTAGATAAGCAACCACGTCTCCCTTCGAAAAGAGCCTTGCTACTCGGATGCCTGCTTGTGGCCCAAGAGTCAGTCTCTAGATCTTGTCAGGAGGTGACGTGTGCAGAAGGAGCTTGTGAGCCACGTTCCTCAAACGCTGTCGTGAGAGCAGGCTCCTCGGCATGCTGTGCTGCTAGCTGGGGCCCCAGGAAACTAAGTGTGTATGGATGGCTTGGGGTTTATGATTAACCTCCATGAAACTTGGTTACTGGAACATTCCTACGGAGATTTGTAGAATCATACACATGCCTGGCAGAAATACATTTTTGAGGCAAGGGATTTAAGTTTGGCTTTTAGGTTTGTCCTTAATTTTGATATATTACTTGAGCAGTTTTGCTTCAATCTCTTTTCCCCAAATGACCCAGGTGTAGGAGCTGCTCGGTCTGGAAACCTTACATTTATGGTGGGAGGAGTTGAAGATGAATTCGCTGCTGCCCAAGAGTTGCTGGGGTGCATGGGCTCCAATGTGGTGTACTGTGGAGCTGTTGGGACTGGGCAGGTAATGTCACCATACAGATAACACGAGTCCATGTAAAATGTCCTGTCTTCTGACCCCGTGCCTGCTCCTCAGCACTTGCTTCTTGCTGAGGAGCCTGTGCTTGGATTCTACCTTACACTGGGATAAGTTGTTTCCTCATCATTGTTCTTAGGTCTGGGCAAATATCAACACAGTGAAAAGAAGTAACCGGTGCACTTTAATCTTTTTGAATAACAAATCATTTCCTTTAAAACTATGAGATGGCTTTCAGTACTGAACTCTAAATAGAACTAAGTGCCTAATGCATGCGCACATTCCATTCTTCCTGGTAATGCTTTTGCCCAGTTACTAGGCTGGAGACTTTCATATTAGGTGTCTTTATTAGGCTGAATTTACCATTCTCAAAGTTGCATGAGTTTTACTTCAGCAGTCCCACTGTTGGTTGTCTCAATCATTCCACAGGTTACCTGGGTCTAATCTTCTGTTATCTTATACCTAGTTTGCTGATCAGAAGGCCAGTAGATTCCTGTTTTCTACTGTGTCCAATTTGAACTTTTCTCCCCCGCCTGACAGTCTTCACTATCAAATTTTGCTCACATTCCCTGGAGCACAGACGAGTAATGCTCTCATGCCCCAGGCTCGGTCCATGCTTCCCTGTATCTAACCCTCTTACACAGTTACCGTTTATCCTGATGTCCATCTTTTTTCTTGCCTATTTACATTGTGTCCTAACCTTCCGAGAGATGATTTCTGGTTCCCCTTCCTCAGTGCCTCCCTGGTTTTAGTGATGAGATGACTAGTACTGAACTCTGAGATTGACTCGGTTCTTCCTGCCCTACTCCTAACACAGGCTCGCACTCACTCCATTCTCTCTGAACCCTACTGTCTGCTCTACCACATACTTTACTGTTGATTGCTCATTTGCTCATCTGTTCCCTTTCATACAGCATATCGTTCCCACATCCAAATTAGAATGTAAATCCATTCCTTAGTGAGCAGTGCTATATGGATCGTTCATCCACAGCCACAGTAGTCATGTCATTTGTTACCAAGTGGAAGAGACTCTAGGTTCTGCGGAGGACAGTGTGTTAGGCTCAGAGGGAAATATACCGAACCACATTCCCTTACCTCCTGAAGAGAATCCACAGCTGAATGTTGGTTGGCACGTTGGTTGGTTGGCTGGTTGGTTGGTTGGTTTAAGAGAGAACCCTGTAGAATCAGGTAAAGAAAACTTTTTTCGAAGTTGTAACTTGAAAATAAAGATCTTTACTAATGCTCTCTGTTTTCAGTCTGCAAAGATCTGCAACAACTTGCTGTTGGCTATAAGTATGATTGGAACCGCTGAAGCTATGAACCTCGGAATCAGGTTTGTTGAAGAGAGCGTTTTCATAGACTAACAATTTTCATTGTCTTCCCTATTTGATTTTTTTATGTTAAAAGGGTGATGTTCATGAGAGTAAATGAGTTGGTTCAGGAGCATCTTGAAAGTGCTTCATTACTGAATTTTGATAGACTTTGCTTATTGGACAAGCAATAGGACCCTAGAGAATATCAACACTCTTTGTCACAGCCATAAAATGTATTACACTGTGCACTGAAGTTATATTATGCTTTTTATATGGAAGCCCCATATCTTCTATTATACTGAAATGGAAAAACTCTAAAATTCAAACATATTTTGGCAATGTTAGGACAGATTTGAATGAAACATGCTTCAAATGTGTTATGGATTCAAGTGCTATGTTACCATGTAACTAGTGCCTGTTTTAAACGTATTTCTCAGAATCTGTACTAGCAAGGTTCTTGGTTGTCTGTTGTCAGAACAACCAGGCTTCCATTCCATGTATATAACTTTTGTTTTAACTTGCTTGGCTATTCTAGATTAGGATATATCTTTTAAAAATACAATGTTCATTCATTGTTTACTCAAAGTGAGTCCAAAATTCTGTTTTTCTTTTCAGTGATCATTCTCTAAAATGCTTAAGGTTAATGCCTTAATTTTAGCCTTTAATCCTTTGGATTGGTAATGTACATATGATTAATCACCTAATTAGTATTTTTAATGTTCTACATTTCATGTATATAATAAATACATATTTCTTATTTTAGAGAACTGCTCAGTGTGTGCAAGTTGCTTTATTCATAGCTTTTTTTTTTTTCATATCCCTGGCTGCTTATCAGATACAGCACAAAGTAGAAGAGTGGCTTGGACCACAGCCTTTGATAAAAGCAATAAAAAGAGCCAAAGCGCTTGAGATATTTTTTAAAACATGGTAATGGATTCACATTTCCTCTTAATTACCATATCAAGATGCTGTTGTTTTATTGACTTGCCCGTCTCAGATGTTAAACTATCCTGACCTATTAAGTTGTCGTGTTGTAATTGAGATAAAAGAGGAATTTGCTTTGCATCAGTGCTAATTGGTTTATCAATATCCCATACCATTTACATTTTAGAACCAAATGTCTATAGGATGGTGAGGCGTGTCTGTACAAAGCCTTAGTAAAACTGTTGTGCATGGGAGCCCTTCAGACCTCATATTTGTGCTGCAGTCAGTTTCAGACTATGGGTAGTTGTCATAATGAAAACCTTATGTATTTTCACATCGTTCTCTAGACCAGCTTCACGAAAGAGGAAAACAAAACTCACGTTGCGTATAAAGTTAATTGTTGCTTACAACAGAATTGATATTCATCTAAATTAATCTGTATGTTTTTATTCTTATTTCTCTGGAATAAGGGACTAGACTATGAAAGTAAGAGCCTGTATGAATGTAGTTTCACACCTAGATTTATGGCATGCCCCGTCCTCACTAATTTGTTCTTTACTCCTCACCCAACCCAGCACTGGCACAGTCCTATGTAGGCACAATCATGTGTCTTCCGATAGTTCTTGAAGAATTTTCCTGTCAAACCTCTGATGCAATAATTATTTCCTCTTCTAAAACAAAGCTTTGGGTTAGATGTGGTTAGATGTACACACCTTTAATCCCAGACCTTGGGAGGCAGAGGTAGGCAGACTTCTCTATGTGTTTGAGGCCAACCTGGTCTATACAGTGAGTTTCAGACAAATAGATAAAATGAGGCTTTGAGGCTAGGAAGATGGCTTAACAGGAAAGAGTAGAAGCATGTGCTGCCAGGCCTGAAAACCTAAGTCTGATCCCTGGGATCCAGATGGTGGCTAGCACTGATTCCCACAAGATGTCCTCTGATCACACACTTGCCATGGCGCGTGTACACACATGTGCACATGAGTGCTTGTAGAAATTTACCAGATGCCAGCTAATAAAGGACAATAGGAATATCAACTGAACAAAGTGTGTAATGAGCTAAAAGTCATTGGTTCTCAGAAGAATATTAAAAGTGGCATAAAATCCACATGAGGACATTGATAGCAGTAAATAGTTTATCTTATTTTGGCCATGATCCAGTATGGAAAAAACAGTATTGAAAATAGAAAGTTTTTCTGTGTTTCCATAGTATAATAGAACCTAGCACTCTAGGCTCTGAAAAATATGAAAATTTTAAATTTTTAGTTTTTCTAAAACTCTAAGTACACACACACACACATATACATATAATATGTATAATATATATATGATGCAGTATATGGAGAGAAGAGAAAACTACAAGTATAAATAAAACGTGCATTATAAAGTTTGAAAGCCAGGCAGAGCTTGCTTGTTTCCCTTGGCTGTTAGGATGATATACACCTTTTAATGTCTCACGTGGAACGAAGCTGTTCTCATCACTCGCGGTTTCCCACATAGCCTCACAGGAGTCTTGATGCTCTGAAACCTGTGTGTGTTTGCTGCTGTCCTTCCGTCATGGTTTACAGACATGGTTTAAAATGACAGGATTGTTCTCTAATAGAATGGAGAGAGTGCCCACGATTTATCGAGCTTTGCAAGGTGAAAGAGAAAATTGGCATCAGCAAGCATAAATTCCCACATAGTAAATTCCCACCGAGCAGTCCAGCATGAAGTGGTTCAGAAGCATTTATATTCTGGTCGCCCACAAGTGGAATTTTCTAGAGGATTAATGTCAACATTTACAAATTGAGTCGCCTGTTCCAGTGAAGTGATCATTTCTGATTAATTTCATTCTCATAAGCAATTTTTTTTGTTTCTAGAATATGGTTTCTCTTTAATAGAAGGATAAAATAGTTTAAAATTTGTATTGACCCTTTCTCTTTTACAGTGAGCCTTTATGGATGTTAGTGAAATTTTTAAAATGTTGTAAAAAAAAGTGCAAAAAATATTGGTACATAATATACTTCGAGATTTCTTTTTATTAGATCTTTTTCCTTTCTAATTGGATTCCTAGTTAGGACTCTGAAGTAGTTTTATAGCCTTGAAAGCACCTGCTTGCATGAGCGAGGATGTGTGTCCGTGATCACATACAAACAACATTGTCAGTATGTGTTTTGTTTCATTTTTAATTTCACTCCATTGGGAGTTGATTCTTAAGAAACGCTGGTGATATAACAAGTGGGTCACATGGTCAGTGGAGCCCAGGCCCCTCCTGAGCTGCCATGTTGTCTTACACCAAAGGTGACTGCCAACACTGCTGCTTCTGTCCGACAGTTGAAAGACTTGACGAAGAGTGTTCTCGGAGAGTTCACCGTTGCCTCTTCCTGGTTAATGGACCTAGAAGTTAAAGCTCATTCGTTTGTTTGTTTGTTTGTTTGTTTGTCTTTCAGAACAGGGTTTCTCAAAGACCAGGCTGACTCAGAGCTCGCTTGCCTCTGCCTCCCCAGCACTAAGATCAAGAGTGTGCACTACCAACCCCTGGCAGAACTCTAAGTTTTATATCTTAGACAACAGAACAATTACAGGATGTTGATAATCAAAATGATGATAGGCTTTCTTAATTGATAAAATGCCACACATTTGCTGACTGCCATGTCACACCCACAGTTACACAGTGAGTCTCAGGCTGGTGAGATCTGTCTGACTTGCATCCCGCTGTGCTCGGCTATCTACCCCTCTCATTTATAAAGTGATAATAGTATCAGCCTCCACGAGGTTGTTGTGATGGTTGAGTTCATTCTTGCTGCTTTTTAAAAGTAGTTCCTGGCATATAGTACATAATAATATCTGAGGCTGTGGTTATGTGGTGAGGATTTGGATTGACTTTACTTGGATAGTTTTACCTAATAACCTATCTCACTAGCTGACCATGCATGTGTGTGTGTGTGTGTGTGTGTGTGTGTGTGTGTGTCTGTGTGTGTGTGTGTCTGTCTGTGTCTGTGTGTGTGTGTGTGTCAGTTACTGCCTGTTTTATGCATGGCCAACTCTTAAGAACATAGATGAAGGAAGAGGAGAGGGGGCAGGGGGTGGGGAAGAGGCTAGGGTGTGGCACCTCTACTGTGCTAGTGTGGTCCCTGGGTGTGGATCTCCCCTTACCTGCCCGTGCTCAGCTTCTTTGTTGTCTCATTGGTTCCTGCCTGGAACTGACACTGTCTCAGCAAGCATGAGTGACTGATAAAAATGGACATAGTTTTAGATGTTTTCTTTCCAGGTCTGTTATACCAACACCTAGTTGTTCTTACCAGACACCTGTGCAGATACGTAAAAAGTAGAGAGTGAACAAACTTCTGTCCCCTAAAATTTTGGTTATGGTGAAGGCAAAGGGTTTTTGTGCTTTTCATTTTTTTTTAACAATTTGTGATGCACCATTTTTCACTTCTCCCAAAAGTTCATTTAATGTTCTTGTGTTTTAGAGGTGAGTGGATTTGACATAGTGACGTTTATTTGAGTTGCATTATATATGCAGTCAGAGCAATGAATTCATTCTGTTTGTATCAGAGAACATCTCAGCAATTGTAAAGCCCCGAGCATGCATGCACACACTCTCGAACCACGTCCAGTGGCAAGTTATTATGGGGACTGACAGACTGTCATCCTTTTGATGGCTTGAGCTGTATATCTCCTGAGCAGCAATGGGGCTCTTATGCAGAAGTATCATATGTTCCCAGCCAATTTACAGGGAAGCAGCAATAACATTTTATCATGGTTGAGAGCCCAGTAGCTGCTTCCTATTAAACTTGCCCTTTCAGATACCTGTCTTGGATTAATTTGTTGATTTCAAATGGAAACTCAGTCTTCTCCAGTGAAGCATGACGTTCTAGGGTAGACTCTCTGAATGACAATTACTGTGTATTCTAGCTGGTTTCAGACCATTACAAGCCTTGGGCACAGAGGAAGGCAGAGGACTTCAGTAACTGATTTTAATATCCTGTCTAATTCTAACTGTCAGTTCTGTATGTGCCAGCCGAAGAAGCCTCAGAAGGAGGAAATGCAAAACACTCCTCACTTGCTCTTTTTAATGATACACTTTGCTGCAGAGGGGGGCAGGGAGGGAGCAGCAGGCTCCTGAAGGGAATCTGCACGGCAGGGAGCATTTTGGTTTGGAAAGTGAGCAGAGAAACAGCTACCACCTGACTTTATCTGTGTTCATGTGCCCTTCAGATGCCTCTAGTCAGTGACATGTTCAGCGAAGCAGGCCTCTGTGCGTCAGTGCCAGGGTCTTTTCTGGGTAGTTCTCCTCAGGGAGAGCAGACGGTGTTAGAAAGTTAGGGAAATAGGCTTAACTCACCATTCAGGCGAATGCTACAAGTGTGAGGCTCCTTTGCAGTCAAGATTCGTGAGAAGCACTAGCCATCAGAACCTGGAAGGTTCTTAAGAGAGGAATAAGGCTGCTGCTTTAAATGTGATGAAATCCTTGAATCTAAGATGGTAGGACGCTCCTAAATTGTTTGATGCCTTTGAAAATGTGTTCTTTATGGATGCATGTTTAAGGACAGTATCTCTCTCTTTTCCCAAGTCATGTGTCTCACTGTTGTACTGATAGCTTGCTTTTATTTACACTGAAAAACAAAGTGTTTGTTGCAACTATACACACAGCAAACTTGGATCTTTTTCTTCCCCTTTGGCTTTTTAAAAGTATCTGCCTAATATAGCTGAGATTGGCCTAGAACTATGTAGCCCAAGCTGGCCTAGAACTCCTAAGCTTCCTGCTTCTGCCTCCTACTTGCTAAGATTAGGCATACACTACGTACTCTGCCAAACTCAGATATTTTGAAAAGACCCAAATAGTTGGGCTTCTGTCTATTACTGGACAGGATGTGTGAGAGCCGGTTTAGATGGAATCTATATGTTTGATAGGCTGTTTAATAAAAGAGCCATCCTCATAACATGAGCCACCGTACAAACTCAGCTGTATAGCACGTTGTGTGCCATTTATTACTACCGCCTCAGAAGCCTGGCTGCATCCATTGTATTACACTGGTTCCATGCACATCTTGGCTGTCGCCTTTATTCCCTCCTTTAGCATAGGAAAAACACTTTGGTGTTTGGGTGTTCAGGTTTTGCAGCAAGTAGACTATACAGTAATAAATGCTGGGGTGTGGTTTGTTTAACATTTATTTAAGTGTTTCTTCTAATCTTTTTCCTAGAAGAGATTGATCTTAAGACAAAGTAGGAACCTTTTATGACAGTTGTTTTATAATAGCCCTTTGCATAAAAGAAACCAATAAATTGCTGAGTATAAGATTTTATTTGAAATGTGATTCAGTGATAGTTAATAAAACTGGGCTTCCCAAACTGTGTTAAGATCCTCAGGCTCATGCTGATGAGTGCTCTGCTCTGTTCCTAGGCTTGCCTTGAGCAGCCGTTTATGCCGTCAGCCCCGGGAGAGAACAAATGATGTTTCCGCTCGGGCAAGCTTTGTTTTATCAGGATCAGTAACCTTATCAGCAGGTGACCCAGAACTACAGCGCATGTCTCTGAATAGATAGCATATGTCACCACTCTGGGCAGACTTGCTTCATAAGCAAGATTATCTAATGAAGGCTTAATAAATAAGGAAGGCTGCGCAGGAAATACTGTCCTTTGTAATGATAACTTCTCCTAAGCAGATTTTACAGCTCACCGTTCATCTCTTGCATTTACTCTCATAAAAACTAAAGGAAAAACCATACATTCAAGTGCTTCCACCAGACTCCCGCGACTTTTCGGAGTTGTCGTATTTCTTTCTGAAATAGATCATTTGTATGTGAGAGTAGAATTTAGATTATCAGGTTGATTTAAAGTTCATAAGTGACAAAGCAGTAATATCTGAGAAACAACGGAACCCTTGACTGTGAGAAGCCATGTGCACTGCGATGAGGCTGTATGTTTTCTCCTCTAAAGTGGACAGTGCAGGTCTTCTCAGGGACGCCCGTGTTAGTCAGCAGCTCTTAGTACTACAGAATTGAAAATTGGATTCTTCACTTGGCTTTGATTTTATGGATTTGTTTGTTTGTTTGTTTGTGGGTTGTTGGGGTTTTTTGGTTCTTGTTTTGGTGTGTTGGTTTTTGGGGAGGGTGTGGCGAGGTTGAGAGAACTTATCTCTTTGTAGTCCTGGCTGTCCTGGCACTTACTGTGTAGACCACACTGGCCTTCAACTCAGAGGTCTGCCTGCCTCCAAAGAGCTGACATCAAAGGCGGGTACCTCCACTCCAGGCCTTTTAGATTTTTAAGGTAGGCACCTACTCTGTAGCCCAGGTTGGTCTGACACCTCTCTATCCCAAGCTGGTCTTAGACTTGTAGTGACTCTTCTGCTTCCCAGTTCTCTGTGGATTTTAGATTTATAGTGAAGGAGCAAAGAGGTGGAATCCCCTCACATGTTAATGAGTCACACTTGACCTGTACATTCTGACATTTAATATTTTTCTTTGACCTTTGACAGGTCAGGCCTTGACCCAAAACTATTGGCTAAAATCCTGAATATGAGCTCAGGACGATGCTGGTCCAGCGACACTTACAACCCTGTCCCTGGGGTTATGGCTGGAGTCCCCTCATCTAATAACTACCAAGGTGGATTTGGAACAACACTCATGGCTAAGGTATGGTAAATGCAGAGATTAGCTGCGAGGGAGAGAAGAAATGTGGAATAGTCTAATCTTTCCCCTCTCTCCTCTCTCTCTCTCTCTCTCTCTCTCTCTCTCTCTCTCTTTCTCTCTCTCTCTTACACACACACACACACACACTTCCGACAGAGCTTGCTCCTATAAGACAAAATTTTTACAACAGTGCATCAGTTTTCCACTAAAAAATTAGTGTAAATTTGTCTTTGATTTAAAAAAAAAAATCTTTACCTTGGTCATTTTATTTTTGGGTAAGGATATGCTGAGTTTTTCCTCTGAGGTTTGGGTTTATTTATAGAATAAGCTAATAAAATGTTTCTCTTCATCATAAACTTACATTAACTTACCAACTTCTTAGAATGGGAGCAGTGGGATTTCCAAGTTGTTAATGCTCTTTGTGTTAAGTATACCTGGGTTTAAATATGTCTGCCTGCTTAAGTGTGCAAAGGGCTTTGTGTGTAAATTAGTCATTTAAAAGGCAGCTCACTGCCCTCATGTCGTTTGCCATCTCGACTGTAGAACACACGTAGGCCGGCAGGTCTTTCCGTCTCCTAGAGCTCGCCACCAAGCTCCATTACAGATGTAGTGACACATTTACCCAGATGCTGCGTTCCCCGTGACATTTGTCCCCTCTACTTCCCAAGTCTCTCTTGAATTCCTTCAGATGCCTCCTTTTCCTCCTCCACTCCCATGGCAGCCAGGGCCTCCTTTCCCTACGCCACAAGACTTGCCCAGCTGATCCTCCTGTTGGCTCCCAGTGGCTTCCACATGGTAATGAGAGTAGGCTACAGTGTGTCACTTCTCCTGGTCCCTTCCCTAACAGCTCACAGGTACTTGTAGGTTAATGTCTATCTCTGCAGCCTGTCTAACAAGGCCTTGATAATGTGGCCTTGGCTTCCCTTCCCTTCCCTGCTCCTCTCTGCTGTCGCCATGCTGAGTTCGCTGTCCTTCCTCCCTTCCCCCTGCCTCTCCACTCACGCTTCCCTCCATCAGGATTACTCTTCCTTGCTGCTATCCCCCAACCCCAGTGCTTTTGCCTAACATATCATCTTTCTGCTCTGTGCTCAGTCATCTTTTTGACCGGAAGGCTTTACCCAGCACCATGGACCATGCCTCCTGGTCTCCCATCCTGGCATTGTTGCTCCCAGATTATACTAGCCCCTCCTGAGTGTCTCTCTTCAGTAGACTGAGTCTCTGCAGGCTGCAGCTGTCATATTTATCACGGTGTATATTGTGTAGAGTACTATTTGGGACTATCTCTATGTTTCTATACCAGTCATACAGATTTCCACAGATTTGAAAAACATTTCTCTTTTGTTTGGTTGATTGATTTTTATGAGATTTTTTTTTTGTTTTTTAATTTTTTGTTTTTGGTTTTGTGGCAGGGTTTCTCTGTATAGGCCTGGCTGTCCCAGCTGGCCTTGAACTCAGACATCCTTCTGCCTCTGTGTCTCAAATGCTGGGATTAAAGGCATGTGCCACCACACCTGGCTTGAAAAACATCTTTATGTAATTTTTCCTGCACAGTAATTCTATCTAAAAACAAAATAAAATAAACATGTCTCCTGGAGAAACAGGAGTGCGGACATTGAGAAATCAAGAATTCTGTTTATAGCACTGTTCCAGCTGTGTGAAGGTAAAAGTGCTTGCTATAGGGGTTGGGCATGCGGCTCAGTATGAGCCTGCAGCTCAGCAGGAACATGCTTGCACAGGCATGCAGTGAGCGTGTGGCTTAGTGGAGTGTGCTTGCCTACTGTTGTACAAAGTACTTGGTTTGATATTCAGCATCAAAGGACAGAAAACATACACACACACATGTATGTAAAAATCTTTTTTTTCCAGATTCTATTTTTCTTCCTCTACCCTCTTCTCCCTTTAGCCTAGACCAGTTCCAAAATGAGTCTTCCACAATTCTCAGTGTGCTTCCTTCTGCCTTTAACTTAGGATCTGGGATTGGCTCAAGACTCTGCTACCAGCACCAAGACCCCAATTCTCCTAGGAAGCGTAGCCCATCAGATATACAGGATGATGTGTTCAAAAGGCTACTCAAAGAAAGACTTCTCATCTGTGTTCCAGTATCTACGGGAGGAGGAGCCCTTCTGACTGTGCCCTGTGGACATGGACACTGTTAGGAACCAAACTCTGTCCTGAGCTTCCTTCTAGCTCACTCTAGAAGTAACGGGTTTAATCAAAGGTCGTCTGTCTGCTTTTGATTGTCTACATTACAGCAATCCCTGGGAATTTGTATCCACTTTAAATGCTGCTGCTTCCATCTGTTTAGCAAACACACCCAGTGGTTTCCACTAACTAGCCCAGTTGACCTTTTTAAAACCTTGAGCACCTTCAACAGAATTGAGCATTCTGATCAGGATATTTTATTTACTCCACTTTGCAAAGAAAACCAAATGTGTCAACAAGATGGAATCCATGGTAAAAAGGAAAGAAACCGGTTACAAAGACAAATTACAGGGAAATTTGTCCTGTTAACCACGTGCTATTATTCCTTCATTCTGGGTTACTGACTAACTGTCCAGGGGCTGAGGGGTAAGACAGCCTGTTGACACTTGTCTTCCTGTTTGGATTGTTACAGTATCTTAGTGTACCCGCCTGTTACAGCTTCCACACTCAGCCAGCTTGCTTCTGTATTTTTGCTTCCTGTATATTCTTACTACATATTTTTGACTCCAGAAAATTGACACCTTTAAGACTGTTTCAGAGCCAATGATATTTCCTTTAGATAATTATTACATTATTCTAACTATAGTCATATTATTTTGGATTTAAATAAATTTCTATCCTGATAACATTTTTTGGAGCTTTTTGTTTTGTCTCTCTTTAAGTTTGTTTGTTTGGGTTTTTTTTTTTTTTTACAAGCTAATGGGGGAAAGGTGAAAAGAACAAAGGAGGGGAGGTCAAAGGGCGCAGAGCTTAGAGCCAGCCATCATCAGGCCGGCAGCTTGCTCTTCTGAAGACTCGGTGGCTGTGCGCCTGAATGTTAGGTGGTAGGTAGGATTCACCATCAACTGTAACTTGCCTCAGTGGTGAGCACATTTCTCATTTCACAACCCTCCAGTGGTTTGCTGTAGAAGAGACAGGATGGACCTGGCAGGGAATTTGGAGTAGAAAGTTTACTCAGTGTCAAGATGGGAAAGACAAGATATATTTCTAAGATTGCAGATATAGTTGGAGTGGGAGAAAGAGGTGATCGGAGAGAAGACATGGCTAAGTGACTCAAGCAGCTGGGAGGACAGTCTGCCAGTGGCTTACATGGAGCATGGAGTGGAATTTTAGTAACATGGTTTTTAACATGCATGATAAAATGTTAATCCAGGATGGATTTCATCTAGTATGAGCTTGGGCAACTCGGAAGCTGTCATACCTGGTGTAACCAAATACAAATGCTTAATTGAAAGGAAAAAAATTAAGGACAGTGGCAAGAGTGAAGGTGAGCTTGTGGTGACCATGAAAACTCAAACCCCTCACGCAGTTGGGAGTGTCCCCGCACGCAGTTGGGAGTTCGGGTGGAACCAACGCTTTACAAAACAGTTCTCAGAAATTCCTCTGAAGTTCTTTCTGCTCAGAGTCAGCACCTCAGCCCTGTTCTAGTCTCAGTGCTCCCGGATGGAAATCCGTGAGCACATACCAGCCTCACAGTGCCGCTCCTGGCAGCGTGTCCACAGTAGCAGAGCTGTGGAAACCCCTCGATTGGTGAGCAAGGCCTGGGAGTTTCATGAAATTTGTTTTGAGGTAACAGTTTAGAAAGTTACTGACAGTGGAGTGAGTGGTACAGGGGCTGGAAGTTAATCCTGTGGATTGGGCACACTAGAGGTCATTAGTGATGTTCTGAAGAATCGTGGAAGTGAGCGGATTAAGCACACTGGTCTTAGCACATGAGACTGTGTGCTCCACTGAAAAGGAGCAGAGTGCTCAAACATGCCACACGGCACGACAAGCCTTGACAGTGGGCGAGGTGCAAAGTGCAAAGAAAGGACCACGTTCCATGTGATGGCACAAACATGAAGTGTCAGAAAAGCAAGTCCATAGAGATCTGCAGTAGATTAGTGGCTGTCAAGGATTGAGGAGGGAACTGGGGAGTTAGGACTAAGACAGTGATGTGTGTATGAGGGTGTGGGTTTGATAACTGGTTCTCAAGCAGGACAAACCTCAGAAGGTAATATCCGGAGATGCGTTTGGTTGTCTCACTCCTAGAATTTAGTGGACAGAGTCCAAAGAAGCTGGTTAGCATCCTGCAATACAGGACAGTACCCAAAACATCCATAATGCAGAATTCAGAGAGCCTTACTCTCGGGGCCACAAGGTCTCAGGTCACATATCAAAGCCTAGATAGGCCACCTTTCCTAACAGACCTGGTTCTTCTGGGCCTTGTTCCATCCAGATCTCAGAACTCCTCACTCCTGTGAATCCTATGGCTGATTCTAAATCCCTGGTGCCCGATGCAGACAGACTCTTAGTAGACCCCAGTGTCTTCATAATTGCTCTTGGTTTTTTTAAAACCACTTTTACCGTTATAGAATTTTCATAAAACAAAAAGCTCTCCTTTTGCACACTTTTTCTAAAAGTGCCTTTTAGTAAAGTCTGGCTTAGCCAGCCACCGCGACAGTCTTGGTTTGGAACACTCTCACCCTCTGCTAAAGTCCCTTAAGTCCAATAATCTCTTTCCCTGAAGCCACTAAAGGCTAATCTGCCTCTAGAGTCCCAGCTGCTTCTTGGCCGCTGGCATGGTTCTTCTTCAGTTCCTTCTTCACACTGTTTCAAGAGAGATGGGAGTCTAGTGCAGGTCAAGTGGGATACTGCCGGCAGAGCTCCTGTGGTGTCCCAGTCCCTTGTGCTCTCTGACTTCCGGTTTCCTCCGTATGGCTCTCAGGTTCCTCCTTCTAGCTTCCGGTTTCCTCTTCCCTCATTGCCTCCATTAATCCTTGCCGTTTCCCAAGTCTTCCGTGCTTCTCACACTTTAGTTAGTAGTTAGTGCCTTCACACATGCCATCCCCCCCACTCCGCCTCTCCAGTGTCCCTCCCTCCCCTCCTGGCTGACCGGCTCACATGCCAGTACTTTTAAATAGCTTCCAGGCCATCATTTCCCCAGCATAGCTTCTTGTTAACCTCTGTGTCAGGGGAGCTACTGTTAGGTTGCTTCCTTGGTTGCCTTTCATACTGCGGTGGGAGCTCCTTGAAGGAACAGACTGTCCTCTCAGCTTTGAGCACCCTTGAGCATCAACGTAGAGCTTAGGTGAGTGTTGGAATATGAATGAGTAGAAACTATGTTGTGTTTATGTTAAGTAAGCCAACTGCACAGACCATTTTTCTTAAAGACTTTTGCTTAGTGCCAAGTTTATTTTATTAAAGATAAATAGTTCATTATGCAAAACTCCCCCGTCCCCTGAGTCACAGAATTCAGAGCGTTCACAAGTTTTTTGTAAACTTTGATCTTTGTAAAAACTGAACAAAGTTTTTACCGTGAAAGGTGTGTAGTCATCGATTTGCGTGTACAGTAAGGTAAGTGTCCTGGGGTAGCATGGATTACTCACTAAGGGACTCTAAAGGGTTGTTTGTGGGGGCACTCTGTCCTACCACTGTGATACCATATAAGCCAACATAGACGGGAGTGAACACACTCCAGACAGGCCTCCTCCATGGCTGTTCTCACCTCATATGCTGTTGTCTTGACTTACTTTCTAAGCAGTCAGAAGTATGTAGAATCTGTCCACACTGCAAAGAGAGGTGAATCCGGCAGCCTTAACCGTGTCTATAAATTTGACTTGGGCTACTGTCAGATGCTGCCTGTGCTCAAGAAAACAGCCATGGTTACTGCCAGCCTCAGCTGCACCCGGGAGCATTCTCCAATGGCTAGCCCACCGGTGGGGAGTCATCAACCTGAGTAGGGCTTTTAGGCGTCTTTCGGTTCAATTGAAGAAGGATCTTAAGGACAACATAGGGATTTGTAACATTCCATGCAAGGCATCAGACCCATAAACTAGCTTGTCCAGCGCACTGGCTGCACATGGAATTGTCTTTTGTTGGCAGCCAGACAGATCGAAGATGACCTTTTACTAGGTAATTATATTCATCATTTAATAATTCACGAATACCTAAAAGGGAAAAAGACCTCTTCAAACTGGAATTTGAGTCTTTTAAGATGTTCATAGGAAAGGATAGCAAGAACAGAAGCACTTTGCAGCCAGCCTTCAGGGAGAGCTTTTGAATGCCTTGGATATAAGAACCTATACCAGAGGACCAGAGACCTCTGGTCTGGTCCCAGGTCCCTGCTGAGCTGTGTAGTATTGGGATCTATTTCTCTCTTTTTCCAGGGAACTACTGCACTGCTTGCCTAGGTTTGTTTTAGCTCTAAAACTCTGATCCCTCTTAAGAATTTAAGAAAACATGGGGCATGTTTTCTTGACAGTTTTTTTCTCTTGTTACGTATTATTTATTGCTCATATAGCCATCTCATTTATTAGAACTTTTTTTATAGCCAGGAATAGATTCACAGATCAATACATTTTTATTAATGATACTCTGTCACGCCTGGTACAGAGATAGCAAGGAAGCTCATCTAGAATGAGCCACCTGAATAGACCTGACATGCGAGCTTAGCTCCGAGCTGCACTCTGTAATGACACTGGCAGAGGGGAAGCTGAGGAAACCTTCCTCACAGTCAGACTCATAAAACCAAAGGGCAGCTTTAGGGCCTGTTTCTCAGCCTTGGCTACATATGCAAATCCTGTGACTTTTTGAGTATAGCATTTTATCTTCAAAAGGACAAAATTTGGCATTTGCCACGGTTATTAAAAATGATAAATGCCCAAAAGACTTTAGCATTTGGGTTGTTGGAGATTAGAACAAATATTGTTTCAGTAGGAGACAGTATTTCAGAGCAGAGAACTTCAAATTAAAATTGTCAAATCAGAAAATTTAAAAAAGAAATCTTTCACTAGTCTCCTTTAGTCAGATGAAATTGGACATAATTGTTGCTCATCCTCCTTGTAAAATATGAACAGTCTGGGTTTGGGGGAGTGAAAGACATCTCCTAACTTTGTTAGTGATAGCCTTATGCCCTGAAACGATTAATGCCCATCCCCATGGCGCCTGCAGACCCCGCCCCTGCACTATCAGAGCAGGGGATACAGACTCACTGGTCTCTCACACTTGTCTTGTGCCTCTCAAAGTTCAGTGCATCCCACTGATGGATAGAATTTGAAGCATTCTTGGGTAATTTTAGACTATTTGACTATCCAGAGATTTCCCTCTTAGAGTTCCAATCTCAGAGATGCTATGAGCAAATGTACCTTTCATCTTGCGGCTCCCCGTCTCTGTCTCCCCCTAATGACCCTAACCCTGACCCGAGGCCTGCTCTCCGTAAGTGCCAAACATGATTCATTCTCCTTGCTTGGTTTAGTTTAGTCCCTTTAATGAGCCAAGAAGACCAGGGAGACCCAATAGCTTATTTGTGTTAATGAAAGCACGTTCTGCCAAGTTAACTCCTAACTCATTGATTCTGGCTTTTATTTTTTTACCAAGAATTGACCAGTTTCGGAGGTGAAAAGTCCATATTTTAGATAAAAACATGAAAATGGTGCAGACAAACAGGAGAGTGGCAACTAAGATGGAATAATGGGAGGAAGGCATGACTGACCCAACCATTTTCCTCTGTGGTTTCTAAGAGTCATCCCTTCTCCAAGTTGATGGTTGCTGTTTGTAACTTGGGATCTGAATGTCTGATCTTTTCTACTTCAGGAGCATGGTTTCAAATCCTGTCTGTAGGAGGCAAAATGCTTGCTTGCTTTCCTCCCTCCCTTCTTCCTTCCCTCCCTCCCTCCCTCCCTCCTTTCTTTCTCTCTCTCTCTCTCTCTCTCTCTCTCTCTTTCTTTCTTTCTTTCTTTCTTTCTTTCTTTCTTTCTTTCTTTCTTTCAAGCTTGAGTTTAATTTAAACTCAGTCTGACTTTTTTCCCCAACCCACAAGGACAGAACTGAGCCATCAAGGACATTTAGAAAGTGATAAGCAGGAAAAGACTCTTAACAGAGACGGTTTACGGTGGGCTTGGGTTTGCTCTTCCCGTTGTGAGGTATGCTGCTTTCAGCCCAGTTCAATTTGGATTGGGCAACTCTGTCCATGGGCTCTGATAAATGTGTCTTTATCCTCATGAATTTATGCTTGCTTCTCTGTCAAAAAAAGGGGAACCGTTGAAAACTGATAGTTTCTGAACGGTGGTGTGATCCCTGATCATGGCCTTCCCTGGCTTTCCCATTTCCGTCTAGTGACATTGAAAGGTGCCCCTTCAGAGGCTGGGTCCCCTGCATTGCGTCGGCTCACAGCAGTTTCATCCATTTCCTTATATAGGTCACTGACACCCTGAAGCTCGTGTACCTGTGTCGCCACAAATCTTAAAAGATGCAATTTTCTTGGCAGCTTCATCCTCCTAAGATGAATTGGAGGGTGTGTGTGAAGGACATGCTTCTGATAGTCTCAGTGCCAGGGTGGTGGGAGGTGGAAGCCAGTGTGTTCATAGAAGAAAACTGTTGCCAAAAGACCGTGAAAGACAGACCTGTGGAGTGCCGGTAGTCCGGAGATAGAATTAATTGTGTCTTCTCTGGCCCTCTGACTGGTTTCTGCCTGAAAGTACCAGCTTCTGCATCTTGAACTGTCCCTTTAATACCCCTCATCTATCGTACCCTAGCCCTTCCGTTTGGGGGTCTTTTCTTGTGATAGCTCTGTTGTGCCAGATGGTTTCCTTTTTATTTATTTATTTATTTATTTATTTATTTATTTATTTTTTAAATTCTAAGTGAATTCTGCATGGTCAGGTATTGCCATCTTTGCAGAGAGTCTTCTTTGCCTAATGTCCTATCTGATGGGCCATTCTGTGTGTGATAGGCTACATAATCCCCACAAATGCATACTGTGGTCCATAAAACTGCCACACTGTTTTCAGAGACTAGTAATTCACAAAGTAAACCTGAGACAGTGCTGTTAATAAACACAAATTGCAAACAAGCCGGCAGTGAGTGGAACACCGCATTCATTCAGGAGCAATAAAGCCTTTGATCTTACTTTGAAGAAAGAGTCTATGTTTAAACTACCCATTCAGGGACAGCCAGATGCCTTTAAAGGGCCCTGCTTCGCTTTGATAGAAAATCACTGAGGCCTGTCTAGCAGGTCTGGTTTGTAAACAGATTAGTTAAGGGCTCATCAGAACTGATTTGCATAGGATTCAGTGAGCCCCAGTCACTTTTCCAACCTTAACGACCAATGCCAGTTTCAGATTGGGAAGAAGGCCACTTATTTATTTTTATTTTTTTTTAGTTAGAAATCTTAGATAATTACCTTGTGGCAGGGGAAAGAATATGTGTATGAAATGAAACCCCTGTCCCCAGCTAGTAGCAAAATGATGACAGAAGACTCACCTGGCTCTCTAAAGGGCGAGGGGAAAATGAGGGTAACAGGGGCTACCTCGTTACAGACAAGGGTTTTCTACAGTTCTCGTTGTTTGAGAAGGGAAGGGGGATTAATCTGAACTGCAATGGAAAAGCCGAGTGGACTGCAGACCCAGTGCACAAATATTTATACACAAATGCTTGTCCTCGGAGTCATGCTGTGTTCGGGAGGCCACAGGTCCTGTGGTGCTCTATGCAGACAAAGCTCTGCTCTCTCCTGTGTGCCCTCCTGGCCTGCATAGGGAGAGTGAGCTGTTAGAAGAGAGAAGCTGACCCATTTAAACACAGGTCCTGAAGCCTCTGTCCAGTGGCAGTGTCTTGCTTGAGGGGGCAAGGCCTGTATTTCCAGAACATACTATCCTGTTAACCTCACCACCCTTTCATTTGTCTTTCTTTTTGAGGCAGGGTCTGCTGTGAAGCCCAGGTGTTAATCCCGAAGAGTTGAGGAGAGAGACCGCTGACACAAATCATCTTGACCAAATTCGTTACAACAAGCAATTCATTAAAGCAAGCTTTTTAAAAATTTATGTACACAAGCTGTCTCTCCCTAAATATGGGAGTCAAGAGATCAGCATTAGAGTGAGGAAGACAAGGGTTTTAGAGCTCAGGGGCAGGTGGGTTTCAAATGACAGATTTGGTGGGCAAAATAGGTGGGCTTACAGGAGCAGAACATAGGATAACAAGTTAGTCATAACGACCTCCTGTAAGAAAGGCCTGATTGCAATGTGGTCATAAAAAGGTAGCTGTGGTAACAGGTTGTCATAACAAACTTTGGAAACAAAGATCGGGTTGCAAGATGGTTAGAACTTTTTGAAAAAGAGACATGGTTGCTGTTTCCTGGAACAGGCAGCACAGAACTATTTGTAGTTACGGTTACAGGTAGAGCAGATCTCAGTCCTTGAGAAACAGAAGTTTAATCACCAACAGGAATGAACCTAGTTTGTCAAATATTATAAGACAGCTTTCAAGCCTAAAATGGAAGTAGGCTGGTTCATCACAGGCTAGCCTTGAACTTAAAAAGCTTCCTGCCTCTACCTTCCAAGTGCTGGGATTACAGGTGTGTACCACCACACACACCACTTTTATTCTCAGTTTTTGGAATAATTGGTAATCTTTCCATAGGTAACTAGAAAAAATCTCCCTTTGAGTTGTGAAATTAAAAAAAAAGTCAAAAGAAAACCTTTGCTTATTCTGACCACTGGCCAGATCCCAAATACAGGAGTTCACCAGAGACAGAGGGTGGCTATACCCAAGCTACTCTTTATAGGAAGTAACTACACCGCAGTGCAGTGTAGTGCCGTCCTGGTAGCTTTGGCCTGGAGTGTATTGTCCTGCTGATATGGGCTGCTTTTAAGTACTGTAATCACTGAAGTTGCTAACTTATTCACTTAGAATAATAACCTTTGGTTTTGTGTCCTGCTGCATTTAGGCAAGGTCTCAGCCATTCCTTGTTCCTGGAATAGAGATCCAGTCAGCTCACTGTGTTAAATGTCACCTTGGATACATTCCACACTGGAGAAAATAGCACAGGTCTGGGATGTGTTATGCTGGGGACAATTCCACAGCCGCAGGAACAGGACACCATGCCCCGTCCAGGTAACTCAGATGAACGAGATGCAAAGGGAAGCTGTGTCTTCTGCTTCTCCAGGTGGGCTTCATTAGACCCTTGAGGAATTGAAGGCCTCATTGGTTGCCTGTCTGTGAAGACTGGTAGAGACAGTTCTGTCAATAGTAACAATGACTTGAGATCCAGTAATCATCGGTACCACGCCCAGGAAAAATGGGTCATGAGAATCCTCTGACCCTCAAGAGAACACGGATGGGGCCTGGGCTGGGTTGAAGCGTTGCAGTTCTTATGGTAAGCCTTCTCTGATACCACCTCTTCTTAATGGAGAGGGTTTTTCTTGTTCATCTTTCTCATATTCTTCTTTCTTGCTGTAGGCCCATTCCTGCTTTTTTTAAACAGGTAACCATTCCCCACCCCACCCTACCCCACCCCCCAATTTCCTGGGATGATCCCTCTAGGTGAGTACTTCCAAGAAAGCTGTAACCTACCTTCTCAGGAATTCCAACACATGGCAGCACCTGCGTCTTCACTACAGGCTGTCAGGAGACAGAGTACCATGCCAACTACCTGAGCAATTACGAGCTCCAATAGGGCAGGGACAATGGTCTTGTCACTGAAGTCTCACAAGTACCTTATATAGTGCCTGATGCATATAGCGTCTTCAATTTTTATTAGTCATTTTTTGCACTCTCCTCCATTTATTTATTTATCTATCTATCTATCTATTTATTTATTTATTTTTGTCTCATGAGGAAAAAGAGCCAGAGCCAAAGTGGCCATGGGTTAGTGACTCTGGAGAAGTAGCCAGATGAAAAGGGAACTGTTTGATACGAGGCAGCTTAACCCTGGAAATGTGAGGTTTGCCAGCTTTAAGGAAGCCTTACCCCAGTGTTTGGAAGCAGCCCTTTAGATAGAAATAAGGCTGCTGTTCTTAAAGGCCCATCAGGATAATTCCCTCCTAGAGGACAAGGCTGGTAGCATGTTCTCTGAGTTATAAGGAGTATTTGGTAAGTGTTCCCCCGCTGTCAGTGTGACTGTGTCTGATTGCTGGCAGGTGGACTCTGCCTAGAGTCACAGCCTGGTACGCTGCCGTGCTGGCCCAGATCAAGAACAGACTCCCGCAGTGACTGGACAAAGAGGCTTTGTTTCATCTTGTTTTCTGAAGTTAATATATATGAATGGTTAAGAGACTAGGCCTGCCATTCTCAACCTGTGGGTCATGACCCGTTGGGGGGGAATCAAATGGCCCTTTCACAGGGGTCACTGTCGTGAAAGCACCATTGGAAAGCACATGTATTTACACTATGATTCATAACAGTAGCAAGATTACAGTTATGAAGTAGCAATGAAAGAATTGTGTGGCTGGGAATCACCACAGCATGAGAAACTGTATGAAAAAGTCGCAACATTAGGAAGATTGAGAACCATTGAGCTAGGTATCAGAGAGACTCCCAGGTAGGCACATGGACAGGAAGAAGGGCCTAGGCTAGATTATAAAGGTATCCAAGCTTCAAGATGACCAGCTTCTTCCTTTGGGTTTCTCCTGCCTTTTAATTAGTTCGTTGGCCAAGCAAACGAATCCAATCACGACCCCCTAGACTGTCCCATTTCTAGACTCTGTCAGCTGTATAAACGGACTCAAGGGCAGAGGTGTCACAGTCACCTCCATAGACATGGAAAAAGCATTGATGAAATCCAACATTCCCCCCCCCCCATGATAATAGCTTTGAAGAAACTGTGAATAGAAGGAACATATCCCAACATAATAAAAGCTATATGTGACAGACCTGTAGCCCACATTCTACTAAATGCAGAGACACAGAGCAGAGGTGATGGCCAGATGTGACCCATAGGACACTTGGAAAGATGTACGCATCACACAGCCTAGTGTCTGCGCATAATAAATGCTCTGGGAGAGAGGGGACTTCTTATTATGACGTGCCGTTAACCAGGGTGTGGTGACGCTTGCTTTCCCCTCAAGTGTTGTATGTCCATAAGCACCGGGGAGGGGGGGAGGGGGAGTAAAAGATGACCCTCTACGCTTGGATCCCAAGTAGTTGCTAAAGTAATTTACAGTTGGGAAAGCTGTGATGAGCCTGCCTGAGGCACTAAAGAGTATGGGGAGGAGAAGACTCCTAATTTATCACAGGCAATAAATAATAGCAAGTTATACTACACCAAGAAAGCCACCACCAGAGAGATTAGCTTAGAAGATACCATTAACATGAAGCATTTGTTATAATTTCTCCCTGAGGATGACTGCGCATGAGTTTGGCTTTAGAAGTACTTTGTACTTCTTCAGGTCAGACCTAGGGTTGGTCCCGCTGTGTGCAGGAGTGTGCCCTTTGTCTTTCATTTCCCACCTCACTGTTACCTCGGCCCCGCAGGGTATGCAGTTGTTCCTACAGTTGGAATGGGGAAATGTTTGTCAGCACCTGCACTCATCCGTGTGTCTGTCTCTTCAGCTTAATAGCAGTGTATGCACCAGGGGGGTCAAGGGGAGGCTTTAGCTGCAGTGGGAAGCAGCTTGCCGGAAGTGGCTTCTCAGGAAGCCCTCTGCTGAGTTATGATGGTTGCCAGGTTTCATCATTCTAGCTAGTGAAATCTTCAAGCCATAGAAATTAGCCAAAGCCAAACTGTTGTGGGTTGGGGCGGTT
>NW_021620687.1:3522775-3525857 GCF_004785775.1 Grammomys surdaster | reverse complement strand
CCCCCCCACCCCGATAACCCACCGCGGCCTGAATTCAGGCCTTCAGACTTAAATGGCCAGTACTATACTTATGTATTCACCTTGTTCATAATTGCCAAAGCCTGGAAGCCACCAAGATGTTCTCCAGTGAGCGAGGTGAGAAATAAACCACATTATATCTAGACCAGGCAGTGTTTGTTCTTCACACGGAAAGGAAGGAAGCATCGAGATGGCTTGTTAGGTAAAGCACATGCCACTCAAGCCTGAAGGCCTGAATTCAGTCCTGGGAATCTGAGGGAGAAAGGGAGAACTGGTTCCTAAATGTTGTCCTCTGACATCTACATATGTGCTGTAGCAAGTGCAGACAGACAGACAGGCAGACAGACAGACACACACACACACACACACACACAGACACACACACATGCCATTTTTGGTTGTTATTTTTTGCTGGGGTTGGGGGTGGTATTGTCCTGGAACTCTCTATGTAGACCAGGCTGGCCTAAACCTCATAGAGATCTGTCTGTCTGTACTTTCCAACTGCTGAAATTAAAAGCAGGCACCGCCATGCCCAGATCTAAAAAAAAAAAAAATTGTTTTAAAGAAGTGGAGGAAATATGATGCACCTTAGTAAGTGAAAGAAGACAATTTGAAAAGGCCATGTGCTATATGATTCCAACTGTGTGACATTCTTGACAAAACAAAACATTAGCTACAGAGGAAAAAAATAGATCTGTAATTATCAGGGTTGGGTGTTGGGTGACAGGGGATGATAAGGTGACGTGTGATTTCAGGCAGCAAAATGATTTTGTGTAATATGATAATGGTAGATACAAGTCATTATTTATTTGCTATTCTACAAAATGTGCATCACCCACAGCGAGCCCTAGTTTAAACTGTGGACTTCCGGTGATGCTAACACATCCGAGTGGTCCATCGATAGTAACAATGTGTCACTCTGGCAGCCGGTCCTGGTAATGGAGAGTGACATGGGGCAGGAGGCGTAAGGGAACTCTGTTCCCTGCACACTGTCCCACTGTGATTATAAAACAACTCTAAGAGAACAAGTCTACTTGAAACAAAATTCCAGGACTAGAATTGTGGATCAAAAGGCACATGTGTTGTAAATCTTGGCTCCTAAGATTTTTGTCCATCCGAGAGTATTAAGGGTAAAGGTTAAATTATGTTAGACGTTGTGTTATTTAAGTAGCATTGAAAGTACACCTTAAGTAACCTCACATTTTAATGAAGGAATCTAGAGCTGACAGCGTGTCATGGACCGGCACTATGACAGTCCACCAAGTGGTTGATCTTGATTGGTGATCCCAGAGCCCACAGCTCAGCTTCACGCTGCCCTGCCTGCACGGCTGGCACTGACAGGGAGCTGCAGATGTGTTACAGCCTTAGCAAACTCAAAGGTAAGTAAACCTTGACAACCTGTGCCACAGTCATCAGATGGGCCCTGCCTGATCCAGGGGTCTTCAGGTCTGGGGCTCTTTTGTATGGGCTTTGACGGAAGTCTCACCCTTGGCCTCCTCTCCCCTTCTCTGTGCTTCTAGAAGCTGGTCTTTAAGGACTGCATTACTGGCTCTGGCTTCTGAGCTCTGGTTTGGTTTGGCCAGTGGATGTTGGATGCTAAGACCTGAGAAAGATCAAGGCATATGTTCTATCCCCCTCCTTCCAGAGTGTGATCTACCCATGTCCAAGCCTGGACATCTGCTTCTTAATTGGGCCACTCTCCATGTCAGAACTTGCTCAGAGAGCAGCCTTTCCAAATGGAACCTTTGATGTTAAGCCCTCTGCTGTGCTCTGCCTGTCAAAGCCTCTGTCTTTGAAAACTGGTGTGCCCATCTTCCCAAGAAGAGCCTGTCATTTTGCTGAACACCAAACAAGGGAAGGACTGGTGTTTTCTGGAAGTCACTGACTCCTTAGAGCAGGGGTACACTCGCTCATCTTCCTCTTCCCTTTGCATACAACCACCATGGTGTGCAAAACTCTTACCTGCTGCCTCAGGGAAGTTTTCTAAAATTCGGTTGTCAGGCTGTGAGATTATCAGACCTCTGTGGAGTGCTCCAGGCCCTGGTCCCAGTTGTATCACCTCTTGTGGTTTAAATGTGAACTGTCCCTACCCCAGAGTCATGTGTTTGAACAGTGGGACCCATGCTGCTCTCCAGCTGTCTGGGGTGGTGAGATCTTTTGGACATGGGACCTAGCTGGCTGACTTAGATCTGTAAGGATGGGGCTTAGAGCTTGTCGGTTGGATCCTTCATTTCCACTGGAGTGGGGTTCTCTGCTTTCTGATGGCTATTGCAGCATATCAAGCCACCTATGTTCTCACTGCCACAACTGCAAGTCACCTTACTACCATGCCTTCCCCTTCACGATGACCCAAAATAAATCTATTGTCCCTTAATCTTTCTCTGTCAGGGATTCAGTCACAACAACAAAAATCCAAATAATAACAACAACAATAATAATAGTAATAATAACAATAATATTTATAAGTCAGCCTTCTACACATTCCAGCACAGGCACCAGACACTTAGTGAAAACCCGTCTAGGGAGCAGAACTTCCAGCTTCGGTTCTTCCTCCATTTACAGTCCAGAGCTTCCTAGCTGAGGTCCCAGAGAGTGACAGAGAGGAGCAACTCCACATGCTCTTTCTAATGCTTGCCCTTTGGTTGTGTGAGCACAAATGGGCACAATTTTGCACCACTACTCTTGGGCTGGTTTATTACACAGTCATAGCAGCTGGCTCCTGAGTATTTTCCATGCTGAGCTCTGTGCAGACACATAGACGGTGCCCACTGATTCATGCAAGAACACACAGCCTCTAAGGCCTAGGCTACATCATCCTTCTCCATCTTTATTCTAGAATTTTAGAAGGACCAAAGGTATATCCCTCTCTTGGTGATTTGAGAGCAGGAGTTTGGAGTCTGAAGGATAATAGAGACCAAAAGTACAGTCCCAAGTTCCAGGATGGATTCCATAGTGCTGGCTCTCAAGTTTTCTTTTCCTTCCTACAATCTCAATCTCAATCTCAATCTCAATCTGTGTCTCTCTCTCTCTCTCTCTCTCTCTCTCTCTCTCTCTCTCTCTCTCT
>NW_021620687.1:3505036-3522765 GCF_004785775.1 Grammomys surdaster | reverse complement strand
CTCTCTCTCTCTCTCTCTCTCTCTCTCTCTCTCTCTCTCTCTCTCTCAGAAAATTATTTGGAGAAGGAGAGGTAGTTGGGGAGAGAGAAAAAGACAGACAGAGAGACAGAGAGACAGAGAATGTGAGAGTGTGTATATGTTCGTGCTGTGGTTCATGTGTGAGGTCCAGGCTTTGAACTCAAGTTGTCTGGCACATTTACCTATGACCTCTCTCTCCCAGGTCTACAGTTATGTCTCATGAGCATCCCTGCTCCAGTGAAATAGAATACTGTGTATCTTGCCTCTGTTCCTGCCTATCAGCCCAGACCATACGTGCTGCCACTGTGGTGGTCAGAAATGGTTCATTATCAGCAAGTTCATGCGGTTTGACCTAAATATTAACCTCCAGTTCCTTACATTCATTTCATTCTTCACTCTCAACCCAAGTATTAATTCTTCTTTCTCTTTTCTGCCCCGTTCTGTCTCATCTGGATTTCTCTGTGTCATGTTCTTTTCTCCACAGAATGTGTCACAAATTGTAATTATACATATGTTTGTTATTTAATGTCTGGGACTCTTCATACACTTATGAGTTTGATGAGAGCTGTATATCACGCTGACACAGGCCCTGCAGGCACGGGCACAGCACATCATAAGCACCCCGTAAACGTCAGTGGGATTAGTGTGTATACAACATGGCTTTCTTCATATGCAGACAATGTTTGTGTTCTGTTGCCAGTGTCCTGTATACACTGCCGTCCTTATCATGGCATCTGGATCAGAACATAAGCTTTTAGAGGTCTGAATGGCAGCTAGTCACGACTGCCCATTAGAAATGCCTGGGAAATTTAGAGCAACAGAAAGATCTGCCCTCAGATCTATCAGACCCATCTACGAGGAGGAATGGAGTCCAAGCGTGTGGAGACGTTGCAGAGGTTTCTGCCTAGCGCTATGTGATACCATGATGCTTTCCTGCTGTTACCCAGTAGGAGAGTTGTCAACCCAGCATCACAGTCCTGTTGTATTTTCCCTGGGCATAATCAGGTTCTGTCACCAAGCACCAACCAGGGGGCTTTGAAGAATCAAGCAAACTTAATGTTGTAAATAACCTTTCCACTGACTGTACCAATAGCATCAGCTTTTTCATAATCCAGAACAGTAAATCCACCCCCAAATAAACACGAAATCTAGAGAAATATGTGCCGGAGGGCAGATTTTCAGCCTTTTCTTCCCCCAGTACTGACAAGCCTCAACCCTTGTTATTTTAACTCTCCCTGTCCTATCTTTTCAGCGCTTAGAGTATTTAGTCTATTGGTTTACAATTTAAGGAGCAATCACCCGTCCACCCATCCAGTGACTCCTCTATCATTTAAATATGGAGCACCCACTGCGTAGCTTTTTCTTCTTATCTACAACAAGGTTTTACCCCTTAGAGATAAATAGAGAAAGGTATAGTTGCCACCTAATTATACAGCACGTAGCCAGGATCTAAAAGGGGGCGAGATGCTGCTCTGAGAACACAGAAAGCATCATCCGAACACAATGAGGAAATCAATTACTGAAGGCATAATAGAAAGCTCCACGTGGGTGATGTTAGCGGGGCTCTGATAAATAGAGGTCCATGGGTAGGAAGAAGGGGGCAAGTGACAGCTTTATGAATAAAAACAGAGCCTTCAGAATAAACCTAATAGTTCCAGGTGTAATAAAAATAACGTATGCAGCATATAGGTCTTTGATTTGCCTGTTTGTTTTGTGATGCTGGGGACCAAGCCTGGGCCGTTTTTATGCATGCTAGACATGTGCTCTACCACAGAGCTACACACTCAACCAGGCGTGGGGACTTTTTTTTTTTTTTGGTTTGGTTTTTCGAGACAGGGTTTCTCTGTGTAGCCCTGGCTGTCCTGGAACTCACTCTGTAGACCAGGCTACCCTCGAACTCTCACGCAGAAATCCGCCTGCCTCTGCCTCCCAAGTGCTGGGATTAAAGGCCTGCACCACCACTGCCCGGCCACGTGGGGACATTTTTAACCCTTTGGTTGCTGCTGTCACTCCGTGTGAGACCTCAGACCACAGATGGCCCTTTGCTCATTTCCTAAATTACAGAACACGTTCTACATTTGTTACCCATGTTCATGCACAACTAATTTCATTTTCATAAACTTTATTGATTTCACCAGGCTCTTCACAGCCACCAATTTATATGTCTTCTCATCACACCGAAGGCCAATTATTTCCCTGTGTACATACTGTGGTAATTGAATTGTTTACCTTAATGGCACAATAAGGTTTCGTACACTCCGCCACTGATGCTGCTGACTTAGCACAGTTTGTCTCACTTCACTGTATTGTTCTTATTAATTCTCCCACTGCCAACTAAGCTGTTTCTCCTGGGAACCGCCTGAGAGGCAGAAAGCCCTATTAATGCCCCACTCCGCTTTACGAAACATGTGTAGAATTTTGAATGGGTGTCACTTCCCAATAAATACAAATCAGGAGTCATTTGAATTATTTATTGTTACATAATGAACTGTGCCAAACCATAGTGGCTTAAGATTACAGCCATTCTTCCTATCTTGCAAATCTATGGGTTGTCTGGGTTCAGAGGGGTGGTTCTTCTGGTCTGTGTGCTGTTGGTTAGGGCTGTAGCATCTGGAGGCTCCGCTGGGCTGGGGTTTCTAAGAGGCTCCTAAGCATGGCCAGCAGTTGGTGCTGGCTACTCTACCTTAGTTCTCCTGCATGTGGCCTGTCACAGTACAATGTCTAGATTCTAAGACTAAGTGTTCCAGCCCAGGGAACTAGAAACTATAGATTCTTAGGATTCAGCCTCAGAAGTCACACAGGGCCACCTTTACTATATTTTATTAGATGAAACAAGGCAAGAGCAAGCCCAGACTCGAAGTGAAAGGAATGGCAAGACATTCAGCCGCCCTTATGCTAGGGACATTTTCCATTGTACAGATCAGCTCTCTCCTGGGGACACATGTAGCGCAAAGCATATCTCTGACATGGCCTAATTATTTCACAGGTGTACTAGCTCACTGGGTTTCTTGGAAAGTCGCCTAATAGACCTGCCCCTCCCCTTCCCGGCGCTTATCCTGATAGAGAGCAGTTAGGCTCGGGAACTGTACCTCTGTGTAAATGAAAGCATTCAACTGCATTTCTATTTTGTCATTTTTGGGTAGGACAATATTATATCCTTGTAAACTCGAATTTAAAAACAAACTCTATTCAAGGTAGGAGGACATATTTAAATAGCTTATTTTTGAGAACAAGGTGGGAACATAAACACGATATGCTAATTATCCTGACTGATATTGAGACTCACTTTGAAACGATTTGCTCTGTGGATCTATTTTGTGTGTTTATTTTATTTTTTGTGATGGCTGGGGATTGAACCCAGAACTTTATACATCCTGAGCAGGCTCCCGACCACTGAGCTATACATCTCCAAGCCTGAGATGAGCACTTAACCATGCTGAGCATGATGAGAGCGACAACGCAGGAGGCAGGGCTACAGGACATGGGTGGAGCTTCTCTGAAGACGATGCCAGGGTAAGGATAGTAGGGGAGCTGGCCAAGGTGCGTGAGGCACACTGAGGACTGCACAGAGTGCTGTATTTTCGGCCACCTTACAAGCAATGGTCATAAGACCATGGTTTTTACTAAGTAAGCGTCCCTGTTCGGAGCCACAATGCTTGTGTGGTGGTTTGAATGAGAATGTCCTGCAAAGGCTCAGATATTTAACAGTCGTTCACCAGTCAGCAGCACTGTTTGAGGAGCCTATGGCATCTTTGAGAGGTGGAGCTTTGTCGGAGGAAGTGCATCACTGGGGGGGTGGAGCTTTGTCGGAGGAAGTACATCACTGGGGGTGGAGCTTTCCTGAAGGAAGTACATCACCGGGGGTGGAGCGTTGCTGGAGGAAGTACATCGCTGGGGTCACTGCTTCACGCTTGTGCTGCAGGATTTGAGTTCTCAGTTTCCTTCCCTTGTTTCCAGGCCTGCCATTTGCTGCTATATCCCTCACATGATAGATTCTTACTGTGCTGGAACTGAGCCCAAATAAATCCTACCTTCCATAAGTTGTCTTGGTCACGATGTTTGATCACAGCCACCAGAAAAGTAACGAATACAGAAGTTGGTACCAGAGAGTGAGTGGGCTGTTGTTTTGAAGAACCCGATTACGTTGGTTTTTGGAGGAAATGTGGGAGACTTTGGAACTTTGGACAAGAAAGGTGGTTGAGCGTTGTGAACAGTCTAGGAGGCTGTTCTGGTAGGATCTTAGAAGACCGAAATTTGTATATTAATGAGATGGATGTGCTTGTTTAGTTTTACATAAAGAATGAAATGTTGGCCAAATGATTAATGCTGAAGAACACAGAACAGCTTCACTTTTCAAAAATTACATTTATTTATTAATTTGTTTTGGGGTGGAGAGTCACATGTGTGTCACAGCATATCCGTGAAGGTCAGACGACCACCTATGGGAGTTGGTTGTTCCTTCTAACGTGTGAGTCCTGGAAATTGAACACAGATCATGAGTCCTGGAAATTGAACACAGATCATCAGGCTTAGCAGCAAGTATTTTTACCCACTGAGCCGTGTTGCCAGCCCCATCTTCAACATTCTTCAGGATTTTTTTTTTTTTGGCATTAAATTGACAGAAAGTCAATTTTATAATTGTCAATGAGAACACTGCCTCACATAAATGTCAGAAGTATGTTTAAGACTATTTCAAAAATTGTTGAAAATTCTGCCCCTACTACCAAGCCAAAATTCATCGAACAATCTTTTTTTATTTTGTTTTTTTTGTTTTTTGAGAAACAGTTTCTCTGTGGAACAGCCCCAGCTATCCTGGAACTCACTCTGTAGACTAGGTTGACCTCAGACTTACAGAGATCCACCTGCCTCTGCCTCCTAGGTTCTAGGGTTAAGGGTGTATGCCACCATGCCTGACCTGAAACAGTTTTTTAATGAAACACAAACAGTAATTTAAAATTTTAATTTATTAATTTTTAATAAATAATTTGATGTGTGAGTGCTTTGCCTGCAGTCTGTATGTGAACCACATGTGGTACCTGGAGAGGTCAGGAGAGGGTATCAGGTTCCCTGGGACTGGAGTCATAGATGGTTGTGAACTGCCGTGTTAGTGCTGGGAACCAAACCTGGGTTGTCTGCAAGAGAAACAGACACTCTTAGCCACTGAGACATCTCTCAGCCCCTCAAACAGAAGCTTTCCCTAATTCCTGAAGAACTAATTGCAAAAGTGTGGGCCTTGCTCAGTTTGCTAGATGTCTTTGTGGGAGGGTGGCTTGTGGATGAGTCAGTCTGCCTCCACTTCCCTCACCCTGGCCCCTTCCACTATATCAGTCACACCATCTATTCTGCCACTCACTTTTTGATGACAGTGACTGGCATTCTATGAATTGTCTCACCCATGCCTGGGGGACACGCATTTGTAAATTCTAGTGACTGTGACAAGCTGTTCCAAATGAAGGAACCCGGTTTTTATTTTATGTTATTGATTAGTGAGGTAGGTACAGTGATATTTCACTCCGTAGTTTTCCTGTAGAAGCAGCAGCCACAACATCAGACCAGCTACAGGAGCCAGGCTTTCTGCAGAGCCAGAGCTCTGGAGGCCACCAAGGGAAAAGTCAGGGGCTCTGCCCGACAATGGCATTTCCCCAGACTGTAAGCACCACTGGTAATAGACTCTGGTACTGAGACAGCACTTTGCTACAGACAGATTAGAAGAGCCTGGCTAACAGTTGAAGTCAGACCATTCTGATTTTTACATAAAGATGCCTAAACATCGTCTTGACAGGTTTATTCTAATTTGGTAAAGGCAATAATTTTATGGGATGGTAGCTGTTTCCCTGCAGTCATGACTCCTGCTGGTCCTTTTGCATTTTCTTTTAATTGGCAGGTTGATGGGCTCCAAAGAACTTGCTTAAAAACTATTTGCAGAGAGAACAGAGGAAACCAGAGGGGCAGCTTTCTCCGGAAAGGCTACTTCTAATAGTGTAGGGGAAGGGACTGCATTTACCCACAATCTACAAATTATTTCTGGCATATTAATAGACCTTTTGCCTACTTAAATTTAGTTTGTATAAAGGCAATAAATGTGCTTAACTTAAAAGTCAAGTACTTTCACAAGACTTGTAAAGAAAAACAGCAATCCTTCTCCCTTGGTCCCTCCCCCTTTTCCTTTAATCCCCCCTCATCCACCTTAGTACCCCCTCCTTCTCTCTCAACCCCCCTCCTTCTCCCTCAGTCCCCCCACTTCTTCCTGCCTTTCTGGGGAGCTTCTTCCACACATTCTTCCTCTCCTAATCTAGCCCTCCTTTTCCAACAATACTCCACTGCTCTGTGTGTGTGTGTGTATGAGAGTGTGTGTGTGAGAGTGTGTGTGTGTGTTTGAGTGTGTGAGTGTGTTTGAGTGTTTGTGTGTGTGTGTTTGAGTGTGTGTGTGTGTGTGTGTATATATATGTGTTGCTTATCCATCATGAAGCCTTCGTAGCTGGGATAAGATTCTACTTCAGAGCTTACTTTCCCCATAAGATTTCAAAGGCGTTGTCTATGGAAATGTTGATGTCCTACTAATTCCTCCTCTCCTCTCCCCTCCTCTCCCCTCCCCTCCCCTCCTCTCCCCTCCCCTCCCCTCCCCTCCTCTCTCCTCCCCTCCCCTCCTCTCCCCTTCCCCTCTTATCCCATCTCTTCCCTCCCCCCCCTCCTCCCCCTCCTCTCCCCTTCCCTCCCCTCTCTTCTCCCCTCACCTTTCTTTCTTTCCTTCTCTTTCCTCTCCCCCTCTCTTTTTCAATCTTTTCTTACCCCTACAATTTTGAAATATGACGACACTGTTCTTTGTTATTGGCCAGTTTTATTCACTATGAGCAGTTAATCCCATTCAACATGAAAACATTTCCCAGGCCTAAAAAAAAGGTTTTGTATGATTTCTTTGGGTAATTTTGTCTGTTTTTGCTTTCAGAGTTCAACCTCCTGAGTTGATTTTCCCCCCCTCTGTTTCTTTGCCTCTTCTGCTTCCTATGAGACAATTACCTTCTAATTCATCTGATGCATTCAACATACCTGTTCCTGTGTGCCTCCTGTCTTGTTCTCTGGATTCATTCTCTCTGTCTCTGTCTGTCTGTCTGTCTGTCTGTCTCTCTCTCTCTCTCTCTCCCTCTCTCTCCCTCTCTCTTTCATATTTTATTGTTCTTATTCTATGAGTATACCAATTTCTATTCCTTAAAGTCTGCCTGCTCCATGCATTGGTTTTGTCTTCTGTGAAGACTTGCATCATGGAAAGAAGAACTTGATGTGTAGCCTGAGGCAAATAGAAAGAAAGGAACTGCAATCGAAGCTTTCATCATCGTTATTTGACTGTCGGAGAGGTCACATCATCCCGACTCTTCATTTGACTTTTTTCTCTTGTTGTGATGGCTGAGCCCTCTCTCCAGCCCTGACTTCGTATCTTTAATGTGTTTTGTCTTCTTTCTTTAACTATATATTTGTATAAGTCAGATTCTAATAAAAGTGGGTATTAGTCAAAGCAGTATGCACACATATTCTCTATTGGTATATTATGAAAACATGAGAGAGAGAAAGAGAGAGAGAGAGGTCAGTCATCATCTTTCTACCTCTCAAGAGATCTTAAGTAATTGGCTTATGAAAGCTAGAGAATTAATAACCCTCACCCCTGTGGGCCTGTGAGTAGCATGGTCAGCATCCTAGATCTGTAGACACTGGCAGTGGTCCTGGACCTTAGCAATAGCTAACAAAATATTGGCTAAGTAAAGAGGAAGCAATGAATTCAGAAGTAGTAAAATGATCTTTCATTTATGCAGTTTATTACTTGCTTACCTCATGGTCAGGCTGTGTTAAATTGGATATAAAAATCAAATCACAGGCCCGCCTGAAATGAGTTTTGTCTGATGGGGTTACCAAAAAAAGTCAGCGACTGCTGCAGTGGAAGGAAAATCATAAACAGAATTATAGAATAAAAATTCGTGTTAAAAGAAGTTTTCGGACATGATAAAATGCCAGTTACATACAGAACCCACACTGCTTGGACATACTTACTTCGGCATCAATTTTCTAGCACTTCTTTTTTGTTAAACTGGTACCACAAACAAACAAACAACAAACAAACAAACAACAAACAACAGCAGCAAACAAACAACAAACAAGCAAGCAATAAGCAACAACAAACAAACAACAAACAAACAACAAACAAACAAACAACAAACAAAAACACTTCCTTGCTATTTGATTTTTAAGCTGTTTTTTAAGATACCAGTCATTTACTAACACAAGATGTAATAAAAATTTTCCATCAATATTCTTATATTTTTATGACATTTAGTTATTCTCAAAATGTATAAAATATGCAAATATAGGGAGAGGAAAGATAATGGAATGGGATCAATCAGAATATCAACTTTGCTCTGAAACCCAGGTTATTAGGGCACATTTTAAAGACTCAAAGGCTTTTTCCAAATTTTCTCCAAGTTTGAGTTGGCTTAACATTCATCTGAAGGAGATGCAATATGAAAGGGTCACGACAAAGGGTTGTGCATGAGAAAGACAGCAGCGGGTGAGGGAGAGCTCTTTGGAGGCAGTGGCTCACCTGTGGTGAGCATCACAGGCCAGCGGGGGTTGGGTGAGCTGAGGAAGGGGCAGCGTGCACACGGGCTGCCCTTGAAGGACATCCAAGCAGAAGGAGCAGAATGGCTGATGGCTGGAGGTAGGATGAAACTTATCTTGTGAACTTCACACTTAGAAGCTCTCGAATGACCAGGAATAAGTTTTGAAGCTCAAGAAGTGGTAAAGGGCTTCAAAGGAGGGACAAGAAGGGGGACTTTGTTGGAAGCCCGTCAGGTCCTTGTATGATATGTCCCCCGACGGCAACTGAAACAAGCTCCTGATTAAGTGGTATCAATTAATGGACACTCTTGTGGAACTAACTCAGAAGTAAAATCCGATTTAGCATGAAAAGTATCATCCTTGACAAAAATGTTCTCTGGCTGTAGAGAGGTGGCCTGCTGATGGGCAGAGCAGTGGTCTGTTCATCGTAGACAAATGATATAGGTATGCACACACACACACACACACACACACACACACGCACCCCCCCATCATCATCACCATCACCATCACCACAATACGTACACACATACCACCACCACCACCAGCATAATACACACATATACACACACGCAAACACACACACCACAATGGCACATGCACTAACACTACACACACACATACATACATACATACACACACACACATACACACACACGCACACAAAACACATAAAACACACACCACACATACACAAAACACAATATTCTCACACACATATATAAAACACAACTCACTCTCTCTCTCTCTCTCTCTCTCTCTCTCTCTCTCTCTCTCTCTCTCTCTTTCTCTCTCTCACACACACACACACACAACTCCAGAACCCACATTAAAAAAAAAAGAAGAATTGAAGTAAAGATGTAGCCCAGGCTAGCTTTGTATACTTTGAAAATAATAACCAAGATTTGTAGGTAGCTCTTATTCGGGGATCTGAGCTCTACACAGGTCATTAACAACATTAACTCTTAATAGCCTGAGAATCCATTAAAAATCATGTGACTGGGATCACTGTCCAGGACTGCAGGAATGAATTTTGCTGAGCACTTAACTTACCTTTGCAGAGCTCAGCACCACCCGTGTTCCCCCTGGAGCCAGTCAGGCTCTACTCAAGGCCACCATGGACAGCACCGTGCTGCGAGCACTCATGCTTGTTTGCTCTTTTCTGGACAAGTATAGAATCAGTGGGTACCCCTAGACACTGTTTTTCTCCTAGATCACCCCCTCTTCCCCAGCCCCAAAGCCCTGCCTGGCTACTCCTGTGGCTACTCCTTTCATTCTCATAGAGATCTTCCTGTCTTGGCTTCCCACACCTGGGATTAAAGATGTTCTTCCTCATTGGTGAGGCTGGAGTTCTAGCAGCATCACCTGAGCCTTTTGTGAGGATCCAATCCAATAGCATTTATGTCTGGGTCTGGAAAGGGCTCAGCCTACTGCCTTACTTTTTGACAGAACCTCTCATGTAAAAAGTAGAACAAGCTAGCCCATGATCAGCCTGGCAGTGGTGGCACATACCTTTAACCCCAGCACTTGGGAGTCAGAGGTGGGCAAACTCTGAGTTTGAGGCTTTCCTAGTCTGTAGAGTGAGTTCTAGGACAACCAGGACTATATACCATGTTTCAAAAACAAAACACCAGTAACAACAAAGATAGCCCACAGTCGTGGTCCTAATAGAGAAAGTCAGACACTCACTGAACTTCAAGGAACTTATGCCTTAAATTTGCCAAATAGTTCCATGATAGCTCCTAGACATGAGAAGGCAAGAACTTCCTTTAAAATGAAGAGTGGGGGGTGTCCCTCAAACACTCTCCTGCACAAATGTACCCTTCTGCTCTCTTGGTGCTTAGTTGAGATTCAGCCTTAGCATCCTTTATACTGATAAAGATGTTAAAAATCACAAAACCACAACATACCAGAACATGAGTTCTTCATCGGAGAGAGGTAGATAAAGACAGCCAATGATTGCCACAGGAGTTGGGTGGCGGCTGCTAAGAATTTACTGTCTACCTTCTTCCAGTCAGGGAAGGTTGGCTGTAAGTTTGTCAGCTTATTGAAACAAAAAGAAGAGGCTACTCACCAAATCCAGGGGTTTCTCTTAGAAGTCAAACACAGCTGGTCTTCACGGGACCTGCAGATGGCAGCTGGGAAGCCACCGATTCAGGCAGATTTAAGCTGGACAATAGCCTGAAATTTTGGGTTAGTTTTTATTGGGCAAGTTGTTTGAATGACTGAAAGTGATCTAGAGAAATGGGCATCCAATTTTGTCCTGTTCTTGACGAACTTCTTGAAAGCAATAAGACATTTCCAGATTAAAGCTGACTTCAGAGCTGGAGATAGTTCAAGAGCTTTCTCAGTAAACAAGAGTTCATTTCCCAAAACCTATGTAAATGTGGCCCCCTATCCCCAAGTCTAGCCTTGAAAAAAAATGGATGTGGGAATCCCTGGAGCAAGTTGTCAAGGAGACTAGCCCTGTTGGTAAGCTCTGGGTTAAATTAAGGGATGGTGCCTCAAAAGAAGGGAGGTAGAAGAACAGTTGAACAAGATTCCCCATGTCAACCTTGGCACTCTACACACACACACACACACACACATACACGTGAACAGGTATACATGGATGTACACCACATATGCACACATACATAAAGTGGAAGAAAATGAGGAGGAAGAGGACAAGGGGGAGGTGGGGGATGAAGCAACAGCAGCAGTTGACTTCACCAGGCCCATTCAGAAAATAGTTACACACACTATGTAAAAACACTTAACAGTATTTATTCTAAATGTTCCAAAACTACTAGTTCTTCCTACAGTGGTCATTATTATTGTCTCAGTATTTCCACCCAGTCCCTGGCACATCTTGAAAGTTAATTATGTGCATAGCTTTCCCTCAGCTAGACCAACACTGTGTGCTGAATTAACTGAGGGAGAGGAGGACAGACCAATGACTTGAACATGGATCCTTTGCACTCAACTAAGAGATATGATCACTCAAAAATGGCAGGTAGTAGAACTCACTTGGCTTTATCAGACCCTAGTGCAAACATATGATTCTCTGTATAATAGTCAGGGGTAATGCAATACAAATGAAAGAGGGAGCAGGGGAGGAAAGGGACATTTCAACGTGACTACCACGTGTCGGGCGCAGTAGCGGGCCTTTAGTAGTTACCACATAAAGTAAGATATGATAATGAATAAGGACAGAATTTGACTACTCTTTCCCCAGAAGAACTTGGTGCATTTTGTAAATGGGAAAGACTTATAAAGGACCTCAAGCATTTTTTCCTTCCAGTCTAATTTTTGTATAAACATAAAATGACAAGAGTTTAAGGATGGAACACCCCCCGGGCACAAGCTTAAGAGTTCTGAATGTAATCAAAATCCCCTTATTTATTTTCTTGCCTAAGTGGTGTCTCCCAGGAGAGCGACAGTTGCAATTCTTCTGCTCTGTGCAGCAGTGGTTGCAATTTAATGTGCTCGGCCATCAAAACAGCTCTGTGCACCTCTGCCAAGTGTAGCTATCTCACCCAATAATAGGCACAGCCTAGAGACAGCGGAGTTTGAAACCCAGATCTTAGAAAATCTGAGCAATTAGCCCTCTCTTGCAGAAATGAGCAAGGAAGAGCCAGGCTGTGGCAAAAACAAAATCTTGTGACAGCTGCTGTTCTAAATAATATTCCCTTTACGCTTTAAACTGTACTTAATCTACTGGCTAGAGCAAGGAACCAGAGAAGATGAGTAGGAGAAGAAAGGTAAAGAATAGGGAAGCCATGAAGAATCAGCATATTTTCAGCTTAGCGTTGGTTCAAGGTTATGGAGGTTAGCTGATAGGTACTCGGAAGCCTAAGGAAAGGTCTGAAATATACCATTCGAAAGAATGTTAGCATTAAAGTAGACTTGACGTTCATGACGTGAATGGTGGCCTGGAAGAGTCAAATACACACAAAAGCCTGCGGAACTAATGACACCAGTGCAAAATCTATTGTGCTTAGTACATGAGTGTATTGGTTCATTTTACCTTCAACATTTGACCAAGACACTGTAGAAGAAATTACTTATTTTGGCTGATGCTTTCAAATTTCATCAGTCCATCATGGTGAGGAAGCTGTGCTGGAGTCATGGTTGTGAGAATGTGGTCTGAGATCCTCTCATCATGGTTAGACCCAGAAGCAGAGAACCTAAGAGGAACCACGGAACCAGATATAACCTCAGCGGTCCACCTTAGTGACGTACCTCCACCAGCAAGGCCACACCTCCCAAAGGCCCTCCAGCTTCCTCAAAGAGCTCCACTATCAGAGAACCAGAATTCCAAAGTGGAGCCTGTGGGGGACACTTCAAGTGCAAGCAAAATCAATAGGTTTGTTTTGCTTTGTTTTCTACCTGACGTTGTTGGCCCAAAAAGACTGTTTTCAGTTTAGCGAGTGCCCGTGTGAAAAACCACTGTTCCAGAGCAAATATTCCTTGGATCTCAGAGTTGGTGCATCTGGAATGAATTTACTCCCAAAAGACTTGGCTCTAACACGTTTGCTGGAAACAGGAGCCGAATTCACCACGAACACGTTTCCATGACTCGGTCTGTGAAAACTCCATGAACCCTCTTAGAAAACCATTTCGTTGTCCAGTTCTTGTGCTGCAGAATTATCAAACTGAAATGTCCCGCTGTCTCCTCAGAGTTGTGTGAAACGTAAGCTTACCAGATCTGAAGGGCACAGCTTGTAAGACACGGCATCAGAGGCCCAAGGTCCAAGGATGATATTCTGGATCTGCCCAGGGGCTCTGGGATGGGTCCCTGGAAGATTCTGTTAGCTGCCCACTTGTATATTCATACCCTTCTAGATGTTTATTTCAGAAATAACATTTTACCCAGAATAGCAAAAGATGAAACTCAAAATTCTCCCCACTCAAACTTTCCTTGTAGCCAGGGCTGATGCTTCATGGCCCTAACTAGTGTGACTCATCCTTTGATTGCTTCTGGTCATGCCTTCAACTACACATCTGGCTCTAATCTTCACTTATACACATTACTGAGGACACAGTGCTTTCACCGTGGAGCAACTGAGATGAGTCAGACTAAGCCACCCTTGCCCGATATATTCTTGTCCACTTATCTGAATCAGAGTCACTTGAAAACAAAGCTCTGGTTCAAGAGTGACATCAGGCTCCGAGAGCTGGAGTAAGTAAGTCACCTGCCAGAAGAATGAATCAGCTTTAAATGGGGAAGATAGGGATATTGATTTAGAAAAAATTAAGTTTTATGAGATTTCAAATAATCTTCACTATTGACTACTTAAAAAGGGAACTTGAGTTCAAAGATATTAGATAATTTTTATAATTTTCTTTATTTTTCAATTTTTTGCAATGAAAATCTATTGCTTTGTAACCAGAAAAGAAAGATTAAAAAAAAGACACAATAGAAGAATTTAAAGGGTAAAATGCCCTGATATAATTTTGTTAGAGAATACTAGGCATTACATAAAATAATATTAGTATGAAAATAAATATCAGCTTTTAACATTTTCGTCAAAGAGGCATTGAAATGTCAGTTTTCATTTTGCTTCTGACAAGCATGCTTTCCCAGTATCTGAAAGGTTTAACATCCAAGGATTTAACAATGTCCCCTCTAAAATTCTTACTGATGTCATAATGTTTCTCCACAGGGATAAGCAAGAAAACCCCATTGTCTTCAATTCTGGACTCTACTTGCAGAAATGGCCTAAATCTTGTTGTTGGAAACAAAATGTCCAAATAACTCCCAGCCAGTGCTACTATGACATTTGGTCAGGGAAGATATCCCAGGGGAAATGTAAACTATTTGAAAACATCCTGTTACTAAAACTTGAACACTAAAAAAAATGACAGACTGGAAGCTGCAGTGCGATTCTGAACACGCACCAACCTGGCTGCTGTGAACACAGTTTCAGCACATACCATCTTTTATGTTCTCTTCTATACATACCATCCCTACCATATGAGGAAAAAATCACCTGACATTTATTACTTACCAAAGAACAGGTTGGAAACAGTGGCCTCATTCCTGGCTCTCGGACAAGCTGGGTGAGTCACAGCAGCCCTAGAATGTTACTTAGTTTCATTCACCCTCTCCCAGGCTCATCCCTGGGGCTCAATTGCAAGCATCTGCTAATGGCAGTTATTCTCTGTCCCCTCACCCCCACCAACTAAAGTGCTACTGGTGGTGCAAGACTACAAAATGGCAGAGCAAAATGAGCAGGCATTTAATCATGCTTAACGGTTATACATCCTAGCTTTAGGAGTCAGAGGTAAGCGTGGTGGGGGGTGTAGGATGAGTTTATGTTCACCCTCAACCTGGCCCTATTGATATCTGGATCCAGGATCCCCAGGTAACAAAGGGACATTTTCTTCTGTATGTTCCTGGCCTACAGTCCAGTTCATTTTGGAAGAAATCTGTGCAGTGGCTTTTCAGTGGCTTCCTTCTTGCCAGATTCACTCTTTCAGCGTAATTGTAAAGCCAAGGAAGTGTAATGGGAAATCTGTGGCACACTGAACATTGTGACATATTGGCTACCTCTTAGAAAAGTTGAGTGAGTCCTTTGAAGTTTGTAAGGTCTGATGGAGACGTGGGAGAGAGGACATGTTAACCAGGAAGTGACAAGAGATGAGGACTTTAGTGCTGGCAAGTGTTCTGGTGATGATGAATTTTTGTTACAAACCACAAGGGATAATTTTTCCTTTGTGTTTTATTAAAGAAATAAAAAGATGAAAAATCTAGACCAGAAAAATATTAGCAACCACGTCTTAAAAGTTACTGTGTTAAAAGATATTAGTCTATATAGGTGGAGGGTTTTTTTTTTAAATTCTTTTTTCCTGCTTTTTTTTTCCCCATCAAAACCCAGGAGGTAAGGAATCGTGAGAGAAATTGTCTGAGACCCAGGACCACCCCCAACATGTAGGTCAAGCAGGTATCTCCAAGGATGGACAAGGTCTGTGCTAGGCTGTTTGAATCCTCTGCACCATAGCACTGGGTAGCCATAGGACAGCCATCTAGTAAATGCTAGGGGAGTAGCATGGAATGGGGTGGGGTAGGGTGGGGGGAGTGGGGTGGAGTGGGGTGAGGTAGATGGAGTGCAGTGGAGGAGGGCAGGGCAGAGTGGAGTGAGATGGGAAAGGCTCTGCTTTTGCTGGTCTTTCCATGGGTAGCTATTTAGAATAGAGTCTTAATAAGAATCATACATGTGGCTTAGGACAGCATGGAGGATTACAGAGCAGACAGTTGGACTCAGATGCTCTCATCTGTTAAATGAGATGGAGACCAGGGAGGACCGCTGAGTCCTTCAGGCCTTAACAAGTTTGTTGTAGCTTCTCATCTCATTGACATTTTTCCTTTAAATAACTTTCACCTTAGATCTCCTCTGAAGAATGTTTAATCTAAAACGGTGGTCTGCGCAACAAAGGGAAACTTGAAACAAAGTGTTTATTAAATAAAGCATGAAACATCTCTACTACGGACTTCTATCAAGAATATGGCTATATGTTACTGGTGGGGCATTTCTTAAATGTGAAAAAAACTATTCATAAATAAAATAGTTCAAAAATAACATCATAGGGCATACACTCACACACACGCACACACACGCACACACCACAGAGAGAGAGAGTGAGAGAGAAAGAGAGAGAGAGGGAGAGAGAGAGAAAGAGAACCTGACTGTGTAGCCCATGGTGCCCTGGAATATAAGTGTCTCTGAATGCTGGTTGTGCAGCTGGTTTTGCAGCTGGTTTTGCAGCTGGTTTTGCAGCTGGTTTTGGAGCTGGTTTTGCAGCTGGTTTTGCAGCTGTGCACAATGCCAGGTTGCTCTAGTTCCTTCCTGTGCTGCAGAGCTGAAAGGCTAAAAGCTATCACCTTTGACCCCTTGAGGTTGTGGTTCAGGATGCAATCTCTCATGCAGTGAGATTAGGAAGGACAGGAAGGCAAAGACTATATCTCCTGGCAGCGGTACTGCCTGGCTAGCATGCACTGATATCTGTGATACCTGTAGGAGTTGATGGTGGGGTGGTGACTATGGGCACAGTTAGAATCATGGCATCTAATTTCTGGAGACTGAACTTTGTATCACAGCTTGTAATGTGACCTTGAAGTCACTCATTCAACCTAGAGATGTGCTGACTCAATCCTTCAGCCTTTCCAATGACTTGGTAGACATTACACCCTTTGTTTTGTCCCTTACTGTTACGTATGCCTAAAGAGGTTCCTCTCTGTAAAAGCTAATAATGACTGCCACCCTGACCGGGTCTAGGATCACCTAGTAAACAAGCCTCTGAGTATGTCGGTGAGGGAATTGACACGGGAAGACCTGTGATAACTGTGGCCTAGGGTTCCAGTCAGAATAAAAAGAGTATTAACACCTGTCTCTCTTGTTCCCTGGCTGCAGATGGAGTGTGGCCAGCCACTTTGCTCTTCCGCGGCTGCCTTCTCTGTCGTGATGAACTACGGCCATTTGTACATGACCCAAAGTAAACTCTTCTCTCTCTAAGTTGCCTTTTGTCAGGTGTTTTGTGCCATCAAAGGGGAAAGTAGCTACTGTGCTCTCCTGCCTCCTATGCTCCACGGAATCCTGGGAAATACACCTCCTGTACAAACTGAATCTTCTATGAAGATTCTATAGGTCTAACATCGGCATCAACTCATAGATATTCCTTCTGTTCGGATAGACCAGTGATAAGAGTTGAGAGGGATCTGTTTTGGAAGGCTAGAGAATGAGGGGAGGGCTGGAGAGGGCACTGGGGGCTTTATTTCTTCTCTGTCTGAGGTCTCATGCTAACATCTCCTTGAGCAGTGTTCTAGAGATGCAAGAGCTTTGTATCCTCTTAACTGCTCTTAAGACATGGGTCTTTTTTATGTAGGAAATGCTATTTTAAAATTTTAATGTGTATGAGTGTTTTGTTCGCATGTATGCCTATGCCCTATGGTGCCCAAAACGACCAGAAGAAGATGCCAGATCTCCTGGAACTGGAGTTACAGACAGCTTCAGGACAGCTCATTTGAGTGCTGCACTCTTAACTACTGAGCTGTGGTTCTAGCTCTAGGAAATATATGAGAGAGAGAGAGAGAGAGAGAGAGAGAGAGAGAGAGAGAGAGAGAG
>NW_021620687.1:3485370-3505026 GCF_004785775.1 Grammomys surdaster | reverse complement strand
GAGAGAGAGAGAGAGAGAGAGAGAGAGAGAGAGAGAGAGAGAGAGAGAGAGAGAGAGAGAGTTAGTTGTGATTTGCAATCAAAAGGAAGAGTGGTAAGTTGAGGGGTCATCCTACACATCCCTTCTGGAGATAGCATATTTCCTGTGGCTTCATTTAGGTCCAGAAATCCACACCCTTCCTGTGTCAAGTAGGCCCACCCCCATGTCCTTAGGGGTCAGGCAGCTGTCACCATCCTTTCCAGGCTAGCAGCCCCTCCTTTCCTCCTTTAAAAATGTCTATCCATCTGTGCCGGCTAGTTTTATGACAACCTGATATAAGCTGATATAAGAGTCACTGGAAAGGAGGAAACCTCAACTGAGAAAATGCTTCCAGAAAACTAGGCAGTAGGCAAACATGTAGGACATTTTCTTGATTAATGATTGATGTGGGAAGGCCCAGCCCATCATAGGAGGTGCTACCCCGAACACCCACACTCGGCAGATGGTCCTTGGTTCCATAAGAAAGTAGGCTGAGCAAGCCACAAGGAGCAAGCCAAAAAAACAAAAAACAAAAACCCCAGCAACCCTCCATGGCCTCTGCATCAGCTCCTGCCTCGAGGTTCCCGCCCTGTGTGAGGTCCTGTCCTGATTGTCTTCAACGATAGACAATGGATATGAAAAGATAAACCAAGCCGGGCGGTGGTGGCTCACACCTTTAATCCCAGCACTTGGGAGGCAGAGACAGGTGGATTTCTGAGTTTGAGGCCAGCCTGGTCTACAGAGTGAGTTCCAGGACAGCCAGGGCTACACAGAGAAACCCTGTCTCGAAAAACCAAAAAAAAAAAAAAAAAGATAAACCAAACCATAAACCCTTTCTTCTCCGACTTGTTTTTGGTCACGGTGTTTCTTCATCACAGAAATACTAACCCTAACTAAGACACCATCCACAATGAAATTTGAAACTTTAGCAGCGGGATCCTATGTCACCTTGTGCAGGGCGCAGGGGAAGCAGGAATGCTGACTCCCATCAAGAACCTCCCCATGCTCTGCACCCTCACAGTGAGGCTTCACAAGGCACAGCTGCGAGGACTCGAAACACAAAGTCATTCCCGCTCATCAAGATAGTTCATCTGAGCCGGGCAGTGGTGGCGCTCATCTTTAATCCCGGCACTTGGGAGGCAGAGGCAGGTGGATTTCTGAGTTCGAGGCCAGCCCGGGGCCTACAAAGTGAGTTCCAGGATGGCCAGAGCTATACAGAGAAACCCTGTCTTGGAAAACAAACAAACAAACAAACGAAAGATAGTTCATCTGACATGCACACAGAACAAGGAGTTTGAGACTGAATCTATTTCACATATGTATGTTTCCTTACAGACATCGAAACCACCAAAGTTGTTTCAATTGCAGCTTCTATTCAAGTGAGAGTCACTTCAGTCCCCAAAGATGTTGTTACTTTAAAGAAATGCCAATTACTCAGGTTCACACACTTTCCATCAAAATCATGCTAGTAATTTTTTAGAGTTATGTGTAAGGATCTTTCTAGGTGTTCCTGGTTCTCAGAGTTGTTGGGTAAACCGTAGCAACCATTTATGAAGTAGACAACGCCAGACAGTTGTAAAGCCGGGAAGCCCTAGGGAATCTGGTCTCCAAGAAAACCCAAAGAAGCATAAAAGTAGCTCTGGGCAATACTGTATAGGAGGTTAGAGGACTTTTTACACGTCATGTACTCTGAAAATGATCACTCTCAAATATTATAGGACTCCCTTCAAACACACCCTATACTTGCCAGGGCTTTTGTTTGGTACCAGCCTAGAAGAAAAATTGTATCCCTCCAAAACCGCATCTCCTGGAAATTTGCATCCAGGCTTGGGATTGAGGTAGCAGATTCGCACCAAATAACTGAGAAAATGGGTGTCCAGAGAATTGGAAGAATGTAAAAAGAAATAGCATTATTATTTTAATTGAGCATAATTACCTTATTAATCAATGTTTGCCTAATACTTGCTGAAGCACTTAGCTGATACAAGAGGCTATATTTGCAATTTAATTCACCCAGAATATTTCTATTCAGCAGTTATATAGCACCTATTGGTTTATGATGCTAATATACTAGATTCATGCTTCTCCTAAGGCAGAAATGAAAGGAGTTGAAAGCCAAGCCCATTATATCACTGCCTTTATGTAGAACCTTTGTCATGAAGAATTCCAAATTGCCTTTCAAAGTACAGTGAAACCCTTTTACAATGAATTCCTGAAGGGACAGCAGCAGCGGTAGTGTTAGCGATGGCAGTCACTGCATGAGCAAACACTATATTCAGTGTTGTGGGATTGATGGGGAAGACGTGGACTTTGGAATCTGATAGCTCTTGAGTCAGGTGGTGTCCTTTGCCAAAATGTCTATGGCTCAGAGCAAAGAAAAAGATAAACCTTGCTAATTCTGTGATGGAAAGAGTGTTTGCTGCACAGGGGCGCAAGCATGAGTACCAGAGTTCAAATCCTGGGAAAGGACTGAGCATGATTCTATGCTTGCCTGTGACCCCAGAGGTCTGTGGGTGTAGAGAGAGAAGGATCACCTGATTTTGCTAGCTACCAGGCTAGCTCCAGTCTCAAAGCTGACCTGTTGCAAGGGAACAAGGCAGAGGGAGAGTAAGACACTTGAACTCCTCCTCTGACACATACACCACACTCATACACTATACCCGCATACACATATACATGAAACACACATACGAAAAGTGTGCAAAGAAAGCTTTCCATGGAAGGAAAGAATCACATTAACACAGCAAGTGAGAGAAGATACACCTTATACAGAAAACAGCTAAAGAAAAAGAAAAAACTCAACATTCCTTCCTTGGAATAGCTTGTAACATTCAGAAAGATGCATGAAACTCCCCTGTGATAGCTCACTGAACACATAAATTCAAGTTGTCTGTATAACTCTTGCACAGTTGGGAAACTAAATGTTACCCAGATCCTTCCAGTACCCATAAGTTCTCTCCCAATCAGTCCTCAATATACTGAAGACCGTAGATGAGTTTTGTCAGTCTTTGGACTTTATACAAACAAAATTACACAGAAGCCATTGTTTTGTGATGGGTTCTTCTGGTTAAACTTGTGCCCATGAATTTATCCACATAATTGTATGTAGCAATAGTTTACTGACTGATTGGAATAGTCTAATTTTTTCAACTAATTCCATTATTAAAATCAAAGCTATCTTTTAAAACACGGACATGAACGTCCTTCAGAGCAGCAGGAGGCTGAGGAGCCTCCTCCCTCCCACTGGCTGCTGGGGCACAGTCTATCCCAGGACCTCCATCTGATGTACGAAAGCCTAGATACGAAGCTGGAGGGGTGGGGCATAAGGGAAGAGATGAGGGCAACCTCTGACAAAGACTGCCAGGGAACCCTTAGAATAGTTTTATCTGAATCCAGATCAAAGCTTTGCCTCCCTATTTTTGATCCTTTCAGAGTCCCATGATTTCCTAAACAACGAGCAAAAGTCTAGTTTAAAGACATTAATCTGCAAAAGATAATCTGATGGCTATGCAGCAGATCCCAGGATTATCTCTACTCTTTGCTCTGGTACAATATCCTCTAAAAGATTCATTGTTCGTTGAAGCCCTTGAGGCTCTTGTACTTCAGGAGAGGCTCCTCAAGGAGTGGAACCTGATGTGTTCTGACTAGATAGGCTCATGGGTGGCCTGGGACCTCAGCTGGTCTGATCAGGGTAAGTTTCCAGAACTTGACTTACGCATGCTGTCATATACTGGGTGAGAAGGAAGATAAGAGTTATGTTCAGTGCAACTACAAGATGTTAAATAAGTCTGTCCTGCTGGGGTCAGCACCATAACCAACACTTCAGAGGACATAAGGAACAGGGGTCCCAAATCCTAAGGCCTTTCCCAAGAGCTGTCAGTCCCATGGACTATTAAGTAATCTGGTTTCCAGTATCATAGCCAAATACTCGAAACTGAGTACTTAGAAAGTTTTGAACATCTAGGAGAGTAGAGCTGGCTTCTGATAGGGTCGTGATAGTGGATGGCACGGGCGGTGGGTCATGAGAGTGACTGGCATGGGCGGTTGCTCACGTGGAAAAGATTACATGGCAAGGCAAGGAGCCAGAAATTCAGAGGTGAGTCTCCCTCTTTGACACCCACTTGAGAACCACTGACTGACTGTGCACACTCAGTATGAATTCCCTCCCAGGACAGTGTCCAAGGTGATCTGATTATCTTACTTATCCTCTTAAGGGACCCACCACTTGCTAGCACTGCCACACTGAAGATAAAGCTCCCAACACATGTACTCTCGGGGACGAACTCAAACCTAAGCCCCAGCAATGCTCAGCTAAGTGCAGCCTGGGCACCAGCATTACTGAAAACTTGCCAGAAAAGCACACTCTCAGATTCCAACCTAGACTTAAGGAACGACAGTGTGCATTTGAGCAGGACTCCAGATAATTAAGACACACCGCTGTAGCTTAGTCTCATAGCTTCGGGTTTTCTAATTATCCCAGACTCCCTCCTCTGGTGACTCTCGATTCAGTCCCCTGCTATTTCACCATGACTAACTTCCCTGCCCACTCCTTCCTTCTTACCACTGTCCATTTAGACAACCATCTGGAGAAGCCTCATTTTCTCTTCTGACCTCTTCGTCTGTCTCTTAAACAACCCACAGATATGTAAGTTGGACCGACTCCAAATGGGTTTTAGAGCAGCAAAGGGGAGTTTTATACTGACTAGCCAAAGACAACTTTACTATTTGTTTATGGTAAGGGTCGGAAGGTTAGCTTTCAGCCAGCCAGCCGATCTCTCTGCAAGTGCTTTCCTACACGGGCCACCAGAGGTGCAGATACTCTGAAATATGTGGGAGTGAGGGTCCGTTGGCTAACTTCATTATTGTGTCTGAGCTTTAGAGGAAATGTTTTAGGAGTGGGGTATGAAAAGATTCCACTCTTCTCGTTTATGTGGAGAGCATGGAAATCCCATCTGTAAGCTTGCCGATTGGGTTAGCACCGGGCACATAGTATGGGTTGATGCGGACCTGGGTCCTAGTTGGTATAAATAAAGCAGTGGTGCCCATTTCCAAAGTGAATGCCCACAGTCACCTGCCTATAGTTAGTGCTCTTTCTGAGGAACAGACTGAGTGCCACAGAGCCCACTGTGTGTCACAGCTGAGGAGAAAGTCATGGAGTTTATATTTATTCTGCCTAGCAGTAAGAATTTCATGGATAGACTGCCTCGGAGATCTGCTTACTCTTCTGATGCTACATCAAGGTGACAGTGTGGTCTAGAACACTCTCCTGTAGCTTGAGCCCTTGAACCCTTCTGCCATCATCAAAAGAAGGACTGGACAGTCCTAGCCGACTTTCCAACAGTCTATGATTCATCTCTGGTTCTCTATGCCAGCTCTCTCAATAGTCCCTAAACCAGAGTCAGAGCCTGGGGTAAGGCCTGCTCTCCCTTACCAACTTGGGATCTGGGACCACTTCTTTGAGTACTAGGCCAGCCTAGTCTATAGAGCAAGTTCCAGGACAGCCAGGACTACACAGGACTGCCCTGTCTCAAAACAAAAAACAGAACAAAACTGAAAAAGGATGGTCCTCACAGGCTCACATAATTGAATGCTTCGTCATCAGGGAGTGGTAAGATTTGAGAGTGATGAGCAGGTGTGCTGTTTTGGAGGCAGTGTGTTACTGCTGGTGGACTTGGTGTGTTAGGCACTGTTTGCCCAGTTTTCTCTCTTTTAACCCGAGGATCAGGACGTAACTCTGTTACTGTTCCAGAAGCTGCCATGCTCCATGCCCTGATCATAATGGACTAAACCTGTGAAACTGTAAGCAAGTCCCCAATGACATGTTTTCTTTTACAAGACTTGCCCTGGTCATGGTGTCTCTTTACATCATAGAACAGTGACTAAGATAATTGTCAGCAGACCAGATTCGTCAATGGTAACATGTTTATCCTATTACACTAACTCTAATTTTAGAATGAAAAAAATCTAGAGCAGAAATATGAGTCATTGCTTAAAAGGATTTTGATGACTTAATAAAAGTAGTTTGTACCATTTGCCAAAAGGTTTACCTGGAGCTGTGGGGACAGATAGCCACCTTCCCAATTCTTAAGATGCTGCCTCAATTAAATTGTGTTTATTTCCATCCTGTGTTTGTGTTATAAAACCAGTTAGCAGGCCAGGAGTGTGTTTGCTCTGGGGGGCTAGTCATCACGGTTATAGTGGAGGAGGAGCACCTGACAGCATTGCAAAAGCAGACTTCATTTCCCTTTGTAATTACAACTGTAAAATAACTTCCCGAACCAGCTTACTACTGAGCCACAGTCAATTTCTTTTGGCAGCCTCAGAGGTTATAATACTGGGATACTGTGGCCCCTTAGTGGTTTTGCTGGCTTACCTGAACAGTGCTCTTAGGAGCATGTGACTTGTAATTTATTTAAGGAAGCAAAACCTAACTGAAGAGGGTAACTGCAATAGATAGCATCTGCTCTACCCACAGCAAGAACACATGCCATAAGAGGTCCCTCTTAGATTTATGTGAATAAATTGAAGTTGTTTTTTTTATCATTTGCTGAACAATAACTGAGAATTAAATTTAATCAAAATTAGCATATGACATGGTTAGATTAGGCAGTCGCTGGCCTTCACACAGTCTATAAGAGATTGTCAACTACCCTCCCACAATCTCTCTTTCATTAAAACAAAAGGCTGTCACCACAGAAGCCAGTGATTGTAAGCTAAGGGGCAGCAGCTGTTTTAATTTAAAAATTCTGATCACACTGACATCTAAAAAGAATCAAACTCATAGTTAGCATGTGTAAAAAGAACTATTTAAGACAGAACATCTTCCATACCTCTTAATTGCAATCTAGCTCCCTGTTGCAAAGTGTTTACTGTCTTTACTCAATCTCCTTGAGTCCCAGCTCTGTCTTGCCCTTACTGTATGTCATGAGGCAAGTTCTTTAGCTGCACCATTGCTTGATGTCTTTGTCTATGCGGTGGTAATAGATTCTGTGACACAAGGGGATTGGGAGAATCAGGTAAGATGTAGATGAACATAAGACAGGGCCTAGCCTGTGGTGCAGGGCCCAGCCTGTGGTGAGCCTACCAGTGTGTGTGTGCTGCTAATGTTGTATGTCTTTCACTCGTTAAAAACTCTTTAGTTTCAGTAATTGGGTCATACGATACTCAGAAGGTTAAGAGTAATTATTGGTGCCTCCTAATACTTGAGGGAATCTTCAGGCTGCACCCTGGCCCTCTGAAGAGTGTGGCTGCAGGAATGGTGGGGACAGGGCAGACTGCTAGTCCTGACCGTAGGAGGAGAGAGATGGAAGGGTTGAGGTGAGCTTCCTTTACCAGTGGAGGCCTGAGCCTTGCCAAATGTCAGATACACATCTCTAGGCCTGGGTTGAAGGAATAGTAGGGGTAAACCAGACTGAGGCAGGAAGTCTGAAGGACTTTGGGTAGAGCAGCATTGTTCTGAGGAACTACAGTCCTTAGTCCAGGCTGCTCTCTCCCATTAACACACACAAAGACCCAGATGTCAGTGTGCCAGGCACCTGGGTGTGTCTCCATTATGTAGGGAAGATTGAGAAAAGCTCTACGATACTGAGTGGGTGAGGAGGCAGAGGAAGACAGGAGAGTCCTGAGTAGTGAACGTTTTAAACCGCTGCTCGGTAAACGCTCGGGAAAGTAACAGACAATGAAAAACTAAGTGCCTAGCTAGAGTTATGGTCCATCTACAACGAAATGCTTACTCCTGGTTCCTTTCATTGCTTCCAACCAGCGTATAAGGAAGGAAGGATTTGATGGAAAGTCCTGGGACATCTCAACAGAAGACAAAGACGACAGGAAGGCAGGGCTCAAATCAGGAGAACAGGGAGTCTATATCTAAAGCTCTCTTCTCTAACAAGGCTCAAGCCAAGTCCTCCATTGCTGGTGTCGAATTCCTAGCAGGGAGGATGACGACTGGAGTCGGACCTCAAGCGCTCATTTCCTCCATGATCAGCACCAGCTAGACGCAAAGGGGTCTCAGGGCTGGCAGCTCATCTCTGTGTACTAAGAACAGCGATCATGGAAGTCTGGCTGGGACATCAAGGAGGTGTACCTGTCTCTAATAACACATGGCATCCTAGCAGCAGGAGTGCAGGAGACCAGCTCCTGGGGTCTTGTGGACTGTGCATTCTACTACGTAGTAGCCATTCTACTACGATGAGGCATGAGAACACTGAGCAGGATTGTCACCGTGAATGCAGCATGGTGCTGTGACGACCGTGGCGCTGCTCTGGGTGTTTGGCCTTCAGGACTGAATGTGTTTATTCCATGCAACAGCCTCACAGACTAAAATTGTTATGGTCCTCATTTTTGTTTTCAGATGGTTAGGTGGTTTGTTCAAGGTCACATGGGCCTAGCCAGGCTGCGTCTTTAAGCGTTCCAGATGTCACACTAGTTGAAGAGTTTGGTGGTGCTTAATCAGAGTGGGGTGCTGATAGAGAGATAGGCTGGTTGGAGAATAGCTCTAAGGAATAAGAATTAATGGTGGGTTTAGGAGATGACTATTAAAATGAATCCTGCCTAAGCATGTGGACCTGAGTTCAAATCCCTGTTCTATGTATAAAGCCAGATATTGTCATGAACATGCATCTAACACCAGTGTTATGGATGTAGAGAAAGGAATACCGAGCTTTGCTGACTGACAGGCTAGCTCCAGGCCTTCCTGCCTCAAGGATATAAGGCAGAGAGTGATAATAGGACACACAATGTCCTCCTCTGATATCTGGAGATACACACATGATCATAAACACCTACATGCACTGCACTACACACACACAGAGGAATTCACATTGGTGGATGGACTGAAGTGAATATTAAGACTTGATGAAGGTATTGCGTATGGTACAATGGTCAAGCACTTGACTAGTGTGCACAAGGCCCTGGATTTGCTATTGTGAGTACATTTAAACTCTGAACTGTTTTTGTTTAACATGACACCATGAACTGACCTTTATCCTAGCCAAGGGGCAATGATGTTATGATGCACTGGTAAATTCTGTATGTTGCTTGATCTTTTAGTCTTCATGAAAGTATAAGCTGTTTGTAGGCAGGAACTACCACAGCTAGAGCCTGAGAAATGTCCTCTTGGTGGATCCAAATTAAGAGTTTATCCCCACCCACCTCCAGTTGCTACTGTAGAGTCTTTAGCCCCATAGAAAGGAAGTGTATCGTTCTATGTTCCTTGTCCTTCTGCTTCTGCTGTCTAAGTGTTTCTACAATGATTTGCCGTCACTGAGGCTGAGATGCAATTATGCAGAGTCTGACAGAACGTTTTAAAGTTGTTAGTTGCTGAGGAAGCAAATTTGTGACGCAAAAGAAAAAAAAATTCCCAGTGTTTTGTTAAAGTTTTACATCCTTCATGAACAAGTTTCTAGCGGAAGTTTAAATGATTTGCCCTGCAGATTTATGAAATATCTCAACTAGACGTGACAATAGAAATGTGTTCCATCATCTTCAGGAGGGAGAAAGAAGAGGGCCCCAAATCTGCGGTTGCTTAAGATGTGTAAACACTTTGCCTTCTGTCAGCATCCTGACCAAATCCATCAGTCTCTCCTCAGCTCCACAGAGCTGGAAGTAGTCCTGCCTGTAACAGGCAGGAGGTAGGAGGTAGGCATTTTGGCCAAGCTACAATCACATGTCGGAGAATGGCTTTTTCCTTCTGAGTGCTTCAGGCCTGCAGTCTACATTCCTCAGAAGCTTGTTAGAAATGCAGGTTCTCGGCCCCTCCCAAGAGCTACTGAAGCAGCATTTCCACATGAACAAAATTTCTGGGGACCTTAAAATCTGAGAAGCACCAACATCTAGAATTCAGGAGCCCTGAGGGCAGTCTATGGCAGTTGCTGCTTTGCTTCCTGTGTCAGGCACCCTGAGTGGTAACATTGAATCCATCTCCCAAGGTATCTGTTGTGTGTCTATTTTGCATCTCACCCAAGTTGCAGCTATGAGCTCCAAGTGTATCCTTTCCACCCACGAGAGGCACCCCCACGAAGCTCTGTGGAGTACTACACAGTTAGAGGGCAGGCCTGCTTTCCAAGATTCTGTGGAAGTCGGCGGGTGGCTTTCAGGAGCCGCCTCACTCAGCCTTACGTGGACTTGTTCTCTACCTAAACACCTAGAGGGGTATCTGGTGTTATCAGAAGCCTGGCACAAGTATCCTGTGCCTGTCTACTCAGAATGATTTTGATGATTTTCTGCCAGTAATTCTCAAATGTTTTTATTTCAAGCTTTTTTTTTTTATTTTACTTGCTTAAAAATGACTGAAAATTGTCCAAGTTTTATCTAGGTTACAGGATCTTTCTGGCCTGGAACTGGTTCTATATCAGAGACTGTCCTTGAACCCATGGCAATCTTCCCACTTCAGTGAGCTTACAGGTGACTTTAATATTTGCTGTATTATATCTTAAAATTGAAGCAAGAAGTATTCATTTCATTCATTACATAACATAGAATAATCAGCCTATTTGACATTAAATATAATATTTTATAGAAAATTGCTAATTTCTACACAAACAGTTGTGAAATTAACTAATTTTTATTTTGTAGAAGTCTCTAATGTCTGAATAAATCAGTCAGCTCAATTTTCCTACCTTCCACATCCATTTAATCTATTGCAATATTTGTTTTGATTAAAGTATGTAAAGAAAAGCTGACTTTTAGAGCTATGCGTAGCTGTAGAGATAATTGCAGTCTTTCTTGATTAACACGCTATAGTTGAAAAGTAGCCATTTTAAAGTGTTAGTTTTAATGTATGACCATCACTCATTACACTGGTGAGTGTTTATTGTCAACTTGACACAACTAGAGTCACCTGGGAAGAACCCTTCATCGATCAGACTGACTTATGAGCAAGTGTGTGGGACATGTTTGTGGTTGCTAACTGATGTGGGAAGATGCAGCCCACTGTGGGCGTTATCCACCTTAGACAGACAGCTCTGGGCTGTATAAAAAAGTAAAGTAATCGTGAGACAGAGGACAAGTCAGTAAGCATCATCCCTCCATAGCTTCTGCTTCTGGTTCTGGCTTGAGCTCCTGCCCTGACTTCTTCAGTGATGGAGGATGACCTGAAACTCCCCAAGGTGTTCTGGTCATGGTGTTTATCACAACCACATAGACCAGAACAAAAATTATGTTATGGCTGTCTCTGTCTCATTAGTCACACACATGGTTTTACTCAAGGCAGCTGTCACATTTCCTTATGCAGAAGTCTATGCCAGGAGTGTGTGCACACAGGGAAAGCCATGCCAGGACACAGGGAGGTCACAAAGGTAGGTCTCCCCAGAAACAGATCCAGCTAGCACCTTGATCTTAGGCTTCCAGACTTCAGAACTGTGAGAAGACAAGTTGCTTCCTCCACTACCTGCCTGTGATGTTATGTTATAGCAGCTGTGGATGACAAGACAGTTAAGTATGACATCTGGGAATCACCTTCCGACAAAACTCACTCTGCTTACGTGGCCCTGCCCTTGGTTGTTCTGATACAAAGTAATGGATTTTGTCACCAATCAGCTAGGTTAGCTGACATTGTATCATTTAGGATTTTTTACGTACAAGGAATATTAAAGCATCTTAAGCTTAAAGAAATCCAACTAGGGGCCAGAGAGGTGGCTCAGCAGGTGTTTGTAGAGAACCTAAATTCAGATCCCAGCACCCACATTGGGCAGCTCGGAATCACCTGCAATTCCAGGGGATTTGATGCCTTCTTCTAGCCTCTTCAGGCACCTGCAGACATGGCCGCAAAATACACATATATGATTAAGAACTAAAATAAATCTAGAGAAGAAATGCAGACGCAAGTGTCTTAAACAGAAAGAACAAGAAGCATGAGGTCATTCTGAGTTGATAAATCAGGCACAGGAACACAAGCCATTCATGGTCACCCCCATGGCAAAGAAGTGGATATAGACGTTCAGGCTTCAAAGCAGACTCCAGGATTCCTAGCAAAAGAAAGGTTGTCGTCACAAGGTACTTTTCTCATGATCCGAGGAGCTTGTTCCAGTTTCCCAGTCCCCGATCTTCCACCCCCAACTTCCTCTCAGCCTTCATTAGCCAGGACTGCGATACTCCTCCAAGTCTACATCCTTCAGCAAGATGGCTGAAAGGGCCAAGCGTGCCTCTCCTGTAAGGGTCTAGGAAGAGTCTAACCTCTGATGAACAATCCTATGGAAGAGTAAAGGACTGTCCTGTGCTGCCCTCTGACCTCTGGTATACCTTTGTGATCAGATTATAGAAACTCTGCATTATAATAGCTGTGCAATGTGGGCCGCTTCAGAGCAGCCCTGCCTTTCCAGCTGCTGGAAGAGGCAGGCTCCTAGAGAAAGGATGCTACTGCTTCCCCAACGTATTCCCCAATTGGCACCCTCAAGTAAGACGTTACAGATATTTTCATAGGAAGTACAGCAGGTGTTCTTGGCTGCTGATAAATCTCCCAGGCCACTGAGCTCCCGAGACCACCAGTGACCTCTAGCTGCAATATCTATTACTGTTATGGGCTTTTCTGTGGAGGCAGCGGGGTGTTATCTTCTTTAAATTAACAAACTCATAGACTTCAACCAGTGACTGACAAGAGTCACTTTCTAAATACCTAAGTGCAGTCAGCCCTTTGCTGGACTAATTAGGAGAGTATGTATCCAGAATTTTAAGGCCTTGGGTATAGCTGCTCCAAAAAAGTAGGCTTGGCCACCATCCCAATAAGTCAATTTAAAAACAAGTATTGGTGAAAAGAAGAAAAAGGAGATTTAATCAATGCATTGAGAAGAATAAAAGGGGTCCAGTGAGCCCAAGTTTGTCTTTGGGTTCTGACGTGAGCTTTGGGTTTAAATGAAAGAACTGAGCCAGGTGCAAGAGGTTTGCGTCATCATGAGGTTGTGACCAAGGCATTGTCTCGTTGACCATGAGGTCAGCTCCAGTTCTCTGGTTCGAAGGGTGGTCCAAAAAAGTCCTTAAAGGGACAGGCTGGTTCTCAGGAGCAGATGCCTGCCATTCCAGTGTACAGCCTCCCCATCATAGATAAATACTCTCTCACTTAGGGGTGGTCTGTCCTGTAAGACTCTGCTGTTTCTGGAATTCGTAGAACAGGGAGGCATCTTTGTCCTTTCAACCCTGACAGGGGATGAGATAAGTTAAATGCACACTCGTTGAATGGTTGATTTAACCGTCTACAGAGTCAAGCAGGCATCTGACCCCACGTAGAGGAAGCAGAGATACCACACTTCTTCCTTTAGGTACTGTGGGCTCAGGAAAGGAGTCAACGCCTTGTAGCAAAAGCAGCTTACAAGTGCAGACCCACATCCGGTACCAGGTTCCAGACTTGGCCATGGTGGCGTTAGGGCAGCCGGTGACTCACACCTTCCCTGCCCATATCCCTTCTCCCCTGCTGCTGTTCCCTGCTCTGCCCAAGGAAACGATTCCTAGCTGAACCTTTGCCACTGGGCCGACTTCTAGGGAAACTCAAATTGAACACAGAATACTCTATGTTATAGAAGTCAAAACAGACTTACAGAAGCCAGGCCAAGTCTCTACGCCATCCTGAACCCTGGGCGGGGGGTTGGGGGGGGGAAGGAGAGCCACAGTCAGCACATGACCACCTCTCACAGGGGCAGCTGAGGTCAGGGCTAGTTTTGACCTCGCTTTTATGACCCTGAATTATCTAAAAAAAAGAGTCTCCCAACATTCGTCAAGAAGCCAGTCCCCAGGAAGTCGGATGAAGCTAAGAAAATTCCCAGGAACAAATGCCTTCCACCTAGGGAAGGCAAATAAATGTAGCACAGGCTAGACAAGTTGGAAAGCCGAAAGAAGTTATCACATGAGGGAGGTCCGCAACTCTTGCCTTAGGAACGTGAACCGTGGTTGGTGTCTGAGCTGTAAGACACAGTTGGAAGTGTTAGGCTGGCTTTTGACTAATTAAGTGCAAGGGGGAAAAGTCTAAAGTCAATAACAGAGTATTGTAAACGCAGAAGGAAGAAAATCTTTAAAGCCTGGTCATGTGACTTTCTGTTTCCATGCATTGTTCTCAGTGTCTGAGCCTTCTCATTGTCAGGCTTTCTATTGTTGCTCCCAGCAGCTCCTCCTTCTCTGAACTGTTCCCATGTATTTTTTTTTTTCCATTCTCTTTTAAATATAGTTTTCTTCACAACACCAGCAGGCTAGATCGATATCATTTTCCATTTTGAGGAAGTGTTACCATGGCAAGAGAGACAGGCAATGCCATTGGCTCAGACCTTACAGGGAGGGTGAGCACTTTTCTGCCTCCAGACCATGGGCAAGGCACCTCAGGGGTATGCGTAATACATGAGATAGCACAGTGCCAGTTGCTTCCTATAGGCAATTAAAACAAACAAGTTGGAAGAGATAAATTCTTTATATATAAAAAGTTCGCTAACAATGTAGCCTATTAAGATGTTACAATGTCTAATCAATTTTCTCCTTCAAATCCCCTCCCGTCTTCTCTTTATCTATTTCCTCCTTAGACCAATCTCCCATCAGGAAGTTGCCACGCCTCGGCCAGACTGCAACAGTCCCCTCTCCTCTCTGCACTCTGCGGTAGTACTATGCAGTTCAGTGCTCCGTGCCTGGCTCTGCCATTGGCCTCCGGCACGTACAAAATCCCATGTACTATTAAAGCAATGAACCAAAAATTGTGACATTTGCCCATGTAGGCTTCAGTTTGGGAAATGGAGAGATGGCGTCCAGCCTCAACTGAACATTTGACTAAGCAGCCAAAGCAGATGAGATCCAGGCAGAATTAAGGCATACCTTGAAGTTACACTGTAGTCCCATAGTAACAAAGTAACTAAGAACCATGCAACCATGTCAGTCCCTGCACACTGCTGACAAAAATAGCTCTGTCTTTTGAGATCCTGCTTGCTCCTCGCCATCATAGCACTAGCAAATACTACAACCAACGCTAGTGAGTGAACCAGCCAATGCTGCTGGGCATCCAACAGGAAGCTCTATGACAGTATGTGTCATGGGAGACACAAGCTGCTCTTCGGGGGCAGTTGTCTTGTATGTGCTTACACTTGTGTTTCCAGAGCCCAGTTCTTTAACCAGAGTTAGAGCTCTATCCCCCTGGCTCTTAGGAGCTCATTTACCCATTAATTATCCATTCATTCATGTGTTTGTCGAACAGTATCCCATGCCAGGCCCTCACTGGGCACTAGAGAGATGGAGCATCCAGAACACATCTCTCAGGTTACTAGTGTGCATGTGACCCTCAGAGTTTCTGGTCCTCTGAGGATGAGACACACCCTGCTTTCCAGAGCAGCTCTAAGGTCTTCACCGCTAGTATGAGCTATTGTTCTTGCTTGTGTATTCTTCCTGCAGTCATGGCGAATGCTCAGCTGCCCAGCAGAGAAAGACGACAAAGGTCACATCTCCACTTTGGTCCTCAATTTTCTTATCTGTAACGCAGCTGAGTATATTGGTCACTCAGCAAAGCCAACCATTCCCACTCAGATCCTATGGTCATGATTCAATCATTTCTTAATATTCTTGGTGGGTTCTTCCTGCACTGCCCTTGGGACCTCTCCGATCCCTCACATTGAGTAAGATAAAGAAATTGTTACACTTGGTGCTTCTCTCACTCAATGCTTGCTTCATTATAACCCAACAGGAAAAAAGTTTCAATTAAATAAATGCTCGCTTTCCTCTCCTTCCCCCACCCATCAGTCTTTGTCATTTTGATAAAGAAAACACAGCTTTTAATAGACTGTAGTGGGACAAACATTTGCATAACTGTTACCTCAGAACTCATAAGTCTGGGCTAATTGGCTGATGGTGCTTAAAATGATTAAGTGATTGTAATTTATATGATTAACCAATTAAACCATTCTCCAGTGATTGGCTCTTGGTAGGTAAACGCACACATTTCTCCTAGCATGTCAGCCAACACTGAATGATGTAGGATTCTCTTTTCAAGGAGTGGCTAGTAAAGAACTTAGTACATGGTGTAAAAGAAACAGAGAGTTGGTTCTCTAAGAATAGCATGGAGGGAGCTAGAGAAGTGACTCAGTGGTTACAAGTTCCTGTTGCTCTTTCAGAGGACCCAGGTTCGATTCCCAGCATCCACATGATGGGTCGCGACTATCTATAACTCTGGTTCTTGGGGGTCTGGTGCCCACTTCTGACCTTCTTGGATACCCAGGCAAGCACATGATACACACGTATAAATATAGGCAAAACACTCACATTAAATAAAACTAAATAAATCATTTTAAAAAATGGTGTGAAGGGTAAGTGGCTCCTTAGAGCCATGGTTATTATTTGTAAATAGCCCACATCCCATTAAAGTAAAGGCATGGTTAAGTCTGAGAACTTGGGGGCCTGTTGGCTCATCTGAGCCCAGATGTGTTACTTTAGTATCTGTGTTGTATGATCAAGTTCTCTAAACTCCTTTGAACTACAGATTCCTCTCCTAGGAAATAACAGTCTTCCTAACCTCATAAGGTTTTTATGAGGATCAATGAAGATAATGCATATCATATTCCCAATAAATAACAGTTATCATTATTATTGTTACAATATTACTTCGCCACTGGAATGTGAGCTCCAAACATCCTCCCTTTTCTATTCCTGGTGGTCAGCATGGCACGAGGCACAAAACAGACACTTAAAAATATGAGTGTGGAGGTATCCATGGAGGCAAGGGCAGGAACATCTCGGTGAGTCTGAGGCTAGCCTGGTCTACATAGAGAGTTCCAGGCTAGTTAGGGCCAATAGTAGGACACCATGGAAGGAGAAAAGGGGGAGAGTACAGACATAAAGAATCACAAGGCGCTCAGGTGCTACATTCATACTGGGCATTGCTGGCATGCTGTGGGGATCCTTGCAGTGCCTGCAGAGGATTCTAGGATTCCAGCCTTCTACAGTCTCAAGGTTAGGAAGGTAAGTACACTAAAAAGGGACTCCTCTTGCCCACAGTCTCACAGTAAGAGGTGACTGTGACATGGAGGGCTTCATCACACCACCTTTGTGACCAGTCTGCATGAGGATATTTCAAGCCATCTAAAGTAAAATGCCATTGTCGATGGGACAATAAAAAGAAAGAGAAAGCAAGAAAGCTTCCTACCATTCAGAAAAGTCAAACAACTGGGTTGAATTTGCCTTGAGACTCATATCAAGGAAGAGGCAAGTAACTCCAATAAGGAAGAGATAATTTGAGTTCCCAAACTAGACAAGGCAGATAGAAAGTAGAAACTAAATGTGGTCTTTGTTAATCCATCGGGTAAAATCAAGTTCAAGGTGACTCTTAATGGGTTCCCCCACCACAGTGAGCCACCAGCAGCCACTTTACTTTGCCTGTGCCCAAGGCTAAACATATGACTGCCTTCCGGTGAACTCTCCTGGGCTTTTTAGCTACTGGGAGATTTGGGGGACCTAGCAGGTAGCTAGACAAATGGGCTGTTGGTTTTGGGGCTATAATTTGTCAGAAAGTGTAAAGACAGACAAGGAATCAATACCCTGCCCTGTGAGCCACAGCTAACATACCAAAAACAGTGGCTTGTAGGTGTCTTTCTGAGGCCTATGGTGTTATTAAATGTGGTGTAATAAAGATAACAAGTGTTTTACTTCCATTTAAAGAATAACGTGAAGGTATCTCAGATACTACTGGAGGTGAAAGGGCTAGGCTGGGCTGCTACTGACTGCTATAAACCTGGGCGTGAGCTGAGCTGGAATTTCCCTATAGATCCCAGCACTTCAGTCAGGTTCAACACCTCGGTCTGGGTCTGTCTCCTTTTCTGGCTCAGTTGCTTCCGCCCCCTCATCTCCTTTCTTCCTGACCAGGAACTTGCCCATTTTCCCTCACCCTCTCCTCTCCCATTTCTTGACTGTGAATGGCAAATGAACTAATTTTTCATGGGACAAGCTATAGCGCATGGGGCAAATCTGACCATTCTAAAGTAACCTAGTCATGCACGCTATGGAGGTTGGTCTTCTTGTTAACTTGATACTGCAATTAAAGTTTCTGTTTTCTTTTATCATAGGTTGTCGGTGCTACGCTAGTGACTTTGCATAAGTTCTTGGTTTGGCCTTTGGTTTGTTTGTTTGTTTTTTTAAATTCATATTCAGTATCTGTTCATAGAAGAAATTTTACAAAATAGAGAAAAGATGAGGAAAAATAAGAAACACTTTGGTGTATTTCCTGATCATCTCTTTTTCTCTTGTCTATTTGTCTACTAAAAAAAAAAGAATGCATCCTGTGTGCGTTCGTGTGTGTGTGTGTGCCCGTGTGTACGTGTGTGTGTGTGTGTATGTGTGTGTATCTGTGTGTGTATGTGTATGTGTGTGTGTATGTGTGTGTGTGTATATGTATGTGAGTGTGTGTATGTGTGTATGTGTGTGTATGTGTGTGTGTGTGTGTACGTGTGTGTGTGTGTGTGTGTGTGTGTGTAAGAGTATGATTTGGGAGAAGCTGTTATTCAGGGCCTGAAGAACTGAGTCAAGATATCTGACAAATTCAAATCAAGGCCGCCTGCATTCCTCCAGTTCCAACCTGCCATTCCCCGTCTCTCCCTAGCTTTAAGGAAGCCATGCTCTGGCTGTTGTGGGGAGGAAAGGAACCCAAGATGTAGTAGCCATGGAAGGTCAGAGCTACCTGAGGCATGCGTCTCTAACTCTCTACAGGTCCGAGGCTCTCCGTGACAGCATTCTTCACTCTGAACTTGACCACTGCTCCCTGTAAAGGAGAGAAGAAACCTCCTCATGGTTAAACAGCAGCTCCTGAGAGACTGAGCACTGAGAGGGGGCAGAGTCCGTCATCGATTTTTCTGACAGGTTATAAAATAATAAAAGATGGGAAAGTTTTAAAACTAATTTTTAGGTATCCGTCTGAGGCCACATCCAGTTGGCCAGCAGGATCAATGAAACAACATTATATAGAAGTGCTGAACTCATACTCTGCTGGCTAATCTATATCTCAAAGACCAGCCTGGGCTCTTAAATGACCTGCACACAGACTGAGCGGGTCCCCAGTTTAAACCTCCCATTTGGAACCCTGTTTTGCAAAGATTAACTATTTCAAGGGAATGAGCATGAACACATCACAGCACTGGGGTGGGGGCAGGGGCTGGGGCGGGGGCTGGGGCAGGGGAGTCTGTGAATGAAAACTCTGATCACAGGAAACAGATGGGCAGAGAGAACCCATAGGGTTGTTGACGCGGACTTAACATTGATTTCCCGGAATGGGCTTTCGGTTTCTATTTTATATATTCTGTTCTACCTGCTGCTGGGGGGAAAGCCTGTGAGACAGTCTTTGTGACCTTTGGATATTCCCTCAAGGTTGGTGTCCGTCCACTGGAGCTGCTGTAATAAACCTCCACAAACTAGGTCGAATTTCAACAAGAGTCTATTTCTCGCAGCCTGGGGCGGGGGGGCAGGAATGACCAGTACCAAGAGATTTGTTGTCAGCTGCTCTTAAGGGTAGGCTGCATGCCAGCAGCAGATGCCAACAGAAAATGAACTCGAGGGCATCCTTGGAGGTTCCTTGTCTAACAATGCCATGTCAGGACATTAAAAAAAATCATTTAAAAAACCTTACCTTTGTATTTTTATATTTTTCTTCTCTTTTTATATTATGGGATATATATATATATATATATATATATATATATA
>NW_021620687.1:3431626-3484970 GCF_004785775.1 Grammomys surdaster | reverse complement strand
ATATATATATATATATATATACTGTTTTATGGGATTCCTGAGGGTGCAAATGAGTGGGTCTATGATTCCTGCACCCTCTCTTAGCCTCTTTTACTTCTGTTGGTTTGTTTTGTACAATTCTGAGGTATTACTTTCTGTTTTATCTCACTGTATTTTATTGTCATTCCTTAGAAGCCTAGTTGTTTTCTAATGAGATGCAGAAAGGGGGGAAGCCCCAGATGGGAGGGGAGGGAAGGGCTGGGTAGGGGGAAACCAAAATCAGGATTTATATGTAAGAAAAAAAATCTATTTTTAATAAAAGGAAAAAAATGAAAAAAATCAAAGAGATATGTCGTCTAGTAAGGGCTTCAGAACAACCATCAGAGGCCCCTGCCTGCTCTCATCTTGCTCTAAGGAGACAATGCTGAACTACAGTCCCTTCTAAAGGCACTGATCCCGTTCCTGAGGCTCCGTCTTCGTGTCCCCCTCCCCCAAAGCCTCAGCTCCCAGTTCCATTACACAAGGACAGTTTTTAGAACATAAATTTACGGGAACATGAACGTCCAATCAGTAACTGGTGGGACGGTGGAAATGCTTCTGAGCCTACGTGCAGCTGGGTCGTATCCTAGGAAGAACCAGAATGTTCTTCCGTTTCCTTGGCACCATCCCCAACAGGAAGTCCCACTTGAGGAGCACAGGAATTCAGGAAGAAGCGAGGGCATAAATCACCACTGTTTGTCAACTGATCCTGAAGCAAAGGGGACTCTCTGACCTGAGCTAAGTTAACACAGGATTCCATCTTAGCGTTTCAGAAACAGTCGTTTTCCTCCTTCTAAGGTTGGGCCTCCCCAACAGCTTTGTAACTGGCCAAAGTCCCAGCTCTCTCAGAGGGTTCTTCTGAAACTTGCTCAGGATTTCCAGAACTGAAGCCTTCTCCAAGCTGTCCAGGCAAGCTTCATGAACTCTCCTTGACCATCAGAACTGTGCACTCAGGACAGTGTATAGAGGCTCTCTATGGCTTTCATAGCCTTTCATGGTATGGCCTGTGACCCCATAGAACCAAAATCTCCATGAGGGCAGGGGCAGAGTGAGTCCAGCTCATTTCTATCCTCAGATCTCAGCGTACAGCCTGGCACCTTGATCATTCAACCAGCTTCTGGTTCTATTATTATTATTATTATTATTATTATTATTATTGTTTTAGCTTCCTGGCTAGAACATAGAGAACTTTTGGTCACACTTGCTCAGCTTCCTCCTTAGAGTCCAGAAGAGTACCTGGTCCCCAGTACATACCTAATAGACATTTGTCGGGTGCATGGATGAGTGGGGTGGAGGTGTGACCTGGGAGCTATGAGAATATCATTCCAGATGCCATTGTTTTTGAAGGAGTTGAGAGGAATGCTGGCAGAAACGTAGCTGAGGAAGAGAAACTGAAGCTGGGCCCTAAAGGATAACTCAATGAAGAAGCCATGACTGATGGGGGCACATGGTCAGGGTAAGAGAGGCAGGGCCATGTTTTGGATAAACAGACCCAACAGGGAAGGGTCAGTTTGGTTTGGTTTGAGACAGTGCACCATGGGAGACGAATGTAGACAGGTGGCTTAAAGCCATCGTAAAGGGTCTGAGATACTGTCATGATCATTAGGATCCTGTTGGTAGGCTGACACAGGCTTTTAGAGAACAGAGCATCAGAGCTCCCCAGAGAAACTGTGCGGAGGATGCATAGACTGCAGCGGGAGAGCAGCTAGCAGCAAAGAGGACAACACTGAGCATCCTGCTGTGGCCAAGACGGTAGGAGATCGGTGTGGTGAGACTACAGTCTCATTGTGCCATCCTTGGGCATCACACTGGGGAGATGTTCTGGGTGTCTAGTGAGCACAGGCAGGGACGTGCACAGGATAGTGCCTCCAACCCTGAGAAACACCCAATCCAATGCTAGCCATACCAAGCCTGGTGCCCTTACAAGAATGCCTAGCAGACAAGACTAGCACAGGAAGTGGATTTCTGCTTTGCTGATGCCAAGACAGCAATGCTACAATGCTACAAATGCGGAATCAGTGTTGCAAGTTCAAGGCAGGCCTGGGACCCTTAGCAATGCATTAAAACTAAGGGCTTGGGGTTTAGCTAAGTATTTACTTAGCCTGTGTGAAACACTAGGTTTAGCTCCAAACACCGAATAAATAAAACACAGAATCTAAAAGTGACTTCTTTGAGTCATTTAGATATTTAGACTCTGGAGTTAGAGTGACAGATACCTTAATGTATACTGACTTGGGTAAATATGATCTTGTAAACAAATGGTTGTCAACAGGAGGCACTATTAAATTAAGGAGGGGACACAGGAAAAGTGGGCACACTGAGCTAGTCACAGGGCAGCATTCCGGGAAGGCCAGCCCAGTCCCTCTGTCCTTTTATTAACTTTTCCTGTTATTTCTTTCAGTCCTGGTTTTTCTAAGAAGTGCTTCCTCAGGTCTTCCCTCAACAGCTCCTTCACAGTGAGGTCACTTCCTATCAGAAACTGAGCCCCACCTCACACACTTCCTCCCCTCCTTTTGTCTGCCCACCCTCAGCATGCCCAGAATTCATGTTTACGTAGACCATGAGCCTCTCCCTATCCAGACAAGGACTTTTATTCTGCTCATTGTCACACCCTTAGCTCTCAGAAGAGAACCTGGTACAAAACAGATGCTCACTTAAACATTTGCCCAGTGAGTGGCTAATTGACTGAAGGGAGCCCTTGTTCTCAGGAACCAGAAGGAGCTGCTGTGACATGCTACCCTGCCCACCGTAGTTAGCACATAATGAATGTTTCATAAGCAAGCAGAAAGGGGTGAGGGGAAGAAGAAGAAAAAAGAAAGAAAGGAAAAAAGTCCACACTGCTGAGGCTACCTGCACAGGAGGCAAGCGGAGAGGTGGTCTGGCCACCTCCACATTCTCACAAGTGTGGAGGCAAGACATGCCTGGCAGATTCTGCCTGATCGCTCTCGCTCTCTCCGCTGGCTCTCTGGGATCACTCTGCAGGGAAGGTGGCCGCTCAGTCCCAGGGTTTTCTTCTACGAGCCCATAAAGCCGTATCAGAACTGCTAGGCTCATAATCAAATTTTAATGGCTGTCTGCTTCCCTTCCTAGATGTTTATAGTCCTCTGCACTCTGATTAGGGTTTGGGTCCCACAAGATAGTTAAAAGGCCACAATTTGCACTGGGTGTTTTATTTTTTTTCTGAGTTAAGTGAGTGAGTAAATGTCCTTTTGATCTTCCCTCGGTGAAGAAGGGCTGTTTGTGTTTTTAAGGCCCTTACCAATTACGTGAGCTGGATGCAGGGGCCTGTCTGAGGCTGGCCTTCTGGGTGGTTCTAAAGAAATTCAGGGTTTTTTTGTTTGTTTGTTTGTTTGTTTCCTTCTTCTCCTGTCTGTCTACACTCCAGGTGCTGAAGGGACAGAGGAAAAGCTAGCAGAAAGAGGCGTGGGAAGGAAAAAGGACAGGTTGTTATATAGTCCAGACTCTGGTCATTGTGTCAAGAGAGTGGAAGAGATTTCACTGGTGGCTCCATTGCTTCAGCCACAGGAAGGCGTGGCAGAAACAGAATTTGACATCTCGCCGTGCATTAATTACTATTCCCCTCAGAGTGAAAAAACACCTCACAGAAGGACCTTAAAAGAGGAAGAATTGAATTTTAAAAAAGATTCATTATCTTTAATTATGTGTAAGTCTGTGTGTGTACACAGGAATACAGATGCAGTTTTGAATTATATTTGCAGTTGTGAATTATCTGACATGGTGCTGGGAATTAAGTTTGGCTTCTTCTGCCTGGCAGTGGTGGCACACGCCTTTAATCCCAGCACTTGGGAGGCAGAGGCAGGCGGATTTCTGAGTTCGAGGCCAGCCTGGTCTACCGAGTGAGTTTCAGGACAGCCAGGGCTACAAAGAGAAACCCTGTCTCGAGAAACAAACAACAACAACAACAAAGTGTAAGTTCTGCTCTTAACCACTGAGCTATCTCTCTAGCTGGGGAGAATTGGTTTGGGCTCTAGAGGACACAGACCATCAGATGAAGAAAGCACGGAGGCTAGGATTCCATGGCAGCCAGGAATCAGAGATTTTAGGCTGGAACTAGGAGTTGCTGCCCCCCCAACCCCCATGTAAGTTCTACCTCTAGGGCCTGTCAGCTAGCTAGTCCCCATGTCTGGAAGGTTCTACAGCCTCTTCAAACAGCACCACCAGCTGGGAAGCAAATGTGTTTCCAAATGCATGATTTTGAGGGACATTTCATAACCAGTTGATTACGTTTGACTTTGATTTCTGGGCCCTCTGCCAGGCTGCATTTGAAGCAGACCTAGCTTCTAGCTAGCAGTCTAGCTTCTGCTGTATGTGAGAGGAACAAAGATCTTCAGGACTTCTGAAGGGAAGGACCACAGGAGTCACACTCACTGCCTCCAGGGCTCCCACTCATGTCAAGACTGAAATAAGAGTGCCGTGCTGACTGGTGATGTCCTTGTGGCACATACACATTATCCCACTGGTGTCCCAGGTAAGTCACATACAATAGCAGTTCATTATTTTAATTAAGCTTATTGCAAGAGCAATCATCATTGCTGTCAGGATCAATCATCAGCCATTTTTTTTCTGACTGTGGCCTTAAGTGATGACAGTCTCTGTTGACAATAAATAATCATGCCTGTGGCTTGAATTGACACTTCATTGGACTTCAAGAGGCTGCACCGAAACACTCCTGAGCTTTCTGTGTAAAGAACTATTTGTCTATGACAAAGGCTGGGTCTAGAGGAGATTTGTTTTTTTCTTTCCCAAATGGATAACTTCATAATATTTGCAAAATTCATCCTTCAGTAGATGACAGGCACAGACTCCAAACCATATTTAAAAAGAAGAAGAGATGCTTTGCTCAGGCCTGGAGCAGCCAAGCCGTTCCCAGCCTCCCTACATCTGGGTGCACTGAGTTACAGCTCTTTCTTCCCCAATGGACGTGGGAAATGAAATTGTTTTGATTGCAAAACGGCTGGTGGCTGTTTCGAGTGTCTAGGTGGAGGCAGGAGGAAGGGACCTGAAACAACCCCACTTCTTTCACCCCTGGCATCTGGCTGGACCGGAAGTCCGAGAGTTTGAATAATGCTTGTCAAGAAGAACCCTGGGTGCTTATTACTCCTGTGACTACATCTTCCCTGCGTAAAGCACTCCCCGGTCTCAACCATTTGTGCTACAAATAATTTTAATTGAGCCAAGAAACCCTTGACATTTTAGAAATTACCTTCTATTTATAAGACTTTAAGAAGAAACCTTCCTGTCAGGCCTGACCTCTGTGTAATTTGTCTCTCCCACTGTCCTCCAACAGACACACACACACACACACACACACACACACACACACACACACACACACAGAGAGAGAGAGAGAGAGAGAGAGAGAGAGAGAGAGAGAGAGATGTACTCACTCTCACATGCACGAGCACACTCATACCTGCACACACATGTACTCACATGCACTTTGTGTTCAGCTTTTTAAGTTTTGATTGGACTAAATTCATTCCTAATATAATTTTGTAATAGCAAATAAAAAAACCCCGTTTGATATGTCCACAAAAATCCCACTCCAACTGTGATACAGCCCGGCTTCTTTGACTCTCACTTCAGCCTGCTCATCTGAAGTCTGTGCTCATAACCGGGTAGTTTGGGGACAAGGATGACATAGCTGCCTTCTGGGGGTTGAAACTTAGAGTCTGTGACATCTGCCTCTTGGTGCTCTCCTGGCAGTTTCCGCACAGTGAAAAGAAAGAATTTTTTTCCCTGTAAATATCATCTTTTCTACTGATGGAAGGCACTTGGCTTTGACATGAATATTTAAACGCCCTGCCTTTTTCTTCCTCCTTTCCTGTCCATTGTCCCTGATCTTCGAAATAACTCATTCACCAAGTATTGATGGACTGTGTGCTGTGTGCCAGGTACTATTTGGGTTGCTTGGGATTAGTCTGTGAGATAAAGCAAAACAGAAACAAACAAACAAACAAACAAAACCAGCTCGTGGGCCTTGCCTCAAAGGGAAGACAAATAACAAGGAGCAAACAGTGTGCCTGGGACTAAATGTTGCCCTTAACCGTGGTGTGCTACAAAGCCAAATTAAGCATGGAAGGGGAAGGGGAGGGCTCTCTGGCTGGCTGCTAAGACGGATTTGTGAAGGGAGGGGAGGGGGAGCAACGTTCTGAACAACCATTCAGAGTGAAAGAACAGCAAATGCACAGGTTCCTGAGTGGGAACAAAGAACTTTGAACCAAACTGCAATGAACAAGGCTGGCAGTGGTGGGAGGAGGGTCTTTAAGGTTAGGGAGGACCATGAAGGCTCAGGTGAGGACTTGCCTTTCCTCCTGAGTGAGCTGTGAGCTCTGGAAGGTGTGACCCCTGGTGACTTGGGTGTGATGGTGTGCTGGTGGCTTAGGAGAAGAACAAAAGCAGCCCAGTGAGGAGGGAAGATGGCAGTGAGGAGGGAAGATGGCGGGTACGGCGTACAGGCAAGGTGTTGCAAAGCTCTTGGTTTGGGGATATTAAAAAATAATAAAGAAAATGTTATTTGGTCCTTTTATAAGACAAAAAAAATGCAGAATAACTGACTTTCTCAGGAACCCAGAGCAAGTGCATGTCCAAGCTGAGCTCCAAACCAAACCTCTTAGCGGGTACAGCACTACAGTACCATGTGGACAATTGTCGAGGACTACAGCCCCAGTATCCACCTCAGAACTTCTGCTCAGAGGCTTGATCATGTTCTCATTAACATAATAAATAAGGAATCAGGGAGAACAAGGGCACACGAGTCCCCTGGATGCCCTGACAACTAATGCTACCTGACAAGTAGCAGGTTGGAGCCTAATGAATAGCTGAGAGGAAGGAGGGAGGAGGAGGAGGGATGTGGGCTTCCAGGGAGGAGGGAGCTCATTAGTGGCCCTGTTGCTTAGACGGCTCACAGCATCCTTCTAGCAGACCCTGCACTGCTGGGTATCTTTTTGGAAATACTCTTATTGTTCTGAGGCCTATAGGGGTTTGTGTGCATGTGTGTATGTGTGTGTGTGTGTGTTGAGGTATGTTCCAGCGGAGATAAAATTCCTATAGCATAAAATTGATAATTTTTAAAATGAAAAAAATGTCTTAACGATATTTAGTACAGTCAAAGTATTTCTCAAACACCACACCACTAGTCCTCAAACGTATTCATCAACCCAAAAGTAAATCCCATATACGTCATGACCCTTCTCTATTTTCTTCTCTCTCTGTCTCCTCACAATAACCAAGCTACTCTCTGTCCCTCTGGATTGATCTACTCTGTATATTTCCTACCAATGAAACCACACACGTGACCTTTTCAAGTCTGACTTCTCACCCCTAGCATAATGTTTTCAAGTGTCATTTGTGTTGTAACACGCGCCATACTTTGTTTCCTTTTGTTGCTAAGTAATATTCTACTGGCTCTGTTTAGTCCTGCACGATGTGCATTTTAATCTGTCCAGTTCTTGTTTATCATGAGCTGTGCTACCTTAAGCATGTGTGTGTCCCTGTCTCTGTTAACATGTGTGTGTCCCTGTCTCTGTTAACATGTGTGTATCCCTGTCTCTGTTAAAGTTCTTGTTTTCGATTCTTTCGAGTCTACAGAGCAGTGGGATTCCTGAGGGAAATGTGTTTCAATGTTTCACCTCTTTTTGAGAAACTGACAACCTGTTTACCACAAACAATGTATTTATATTCCACCCATGAGTAAAGATTGCACTTTCTTCATGTCCTCCAATGCTTGCTCCACACCGCCACCACCGCCCTTGCATTTTTTTTCTTAAACATCCTTCCTTGCTCATGCCTGCTTTAGCAGGTATGGAATAACTCGTTGCTTTGCTTTGATCTACATTTAACTAAGGGCTAAGCTCTTAAGCACCTTCCAGTGTCTATTGGCCATTAGTGTATTTCCTCTGAATAAACACATGATGAGGCACCTCCTCTTTGTTCTGCTGTTCTCTGTTGTTATTGCTGTGTCTGGGGTAGCATTTTGCCACACGTGCCAGCTAGCCTTGAACTCATTATGTACCCTAGGCTGCCCTTGAACTCACAGGGACACTCTAGCCTCAGCCTCCCAAGTGAGATGTGTCACCAAGCCCAGATGCCCACTTTTAAACTGGGTTCTTGTTGAGCTGTAAGAGTCCTTTACAGCTGTCCAGATGTCAGATGCTCATCCGATGTGCGATTTCCAAATGTTTCTAATATTCTCTTTCATTTCCTAGATGATGTCCTTGGAAGCCCAGTTGTTTTAAATGCTGACACACCTCAGCTCCTCCATTTTTCGTCTTGTTGCATTCTCCATAACCTGTGACTTATTAACAGCAGGGAGAATGGTTGCACCGCTTACAACGACCCAGGAGAACACCTGAAGATTTTTGTTATCTTGAACCAACATCTAAGGAGGGCACCGCATTGCCCAAGCTCGGAGAATATAGAGCTATAGACCTTAAATTTTTTTTCCTTGTAACTGTCACAGTGATGGATGCCAGACTGTTAGCCAAAGAGACAAATCTAAGGAGAAAAAAATAAAAATGAGGAATTCATTTCGCTGTTTTATAGAAGAGCAGGACATCTGGACAAGCCTGGCTCTGCATGTGACTTCTGCCTTATAGTATGACATAACTGCTGTAATAACCACCAAGGTACCCGGGTGCCAACCCTCCAGAAGAGAAAAGAGAAGGAACCGATGTCTTTCTTCTCTTCCTGTCCTAGAATTTATGCACATCGCTTCTGCTTAGCTCACAAGCCCAGGACTTAATCGAATGATCATATCCAAAGGAGAATAGACAATGTGCTCTTCCCGTTCCACGGCAGCGATGGCTCTGTAGCAGCTCTGATGTTTCAGGAAGAAAGTATATATTGGGGGACCAAAAAGGTCTAGCTTCTGCGCCCCAGAATCACAACCTTCTTATTCTCAGAGGCCGTCTGAGTTGCCATCACTCCAGTCAGAAGGGACAGAAGGAACTTCAGTTCACCCTGCAGTTTGTTTCCTTCCATCAAATGATTCTCTCAATTTCTCATCAAACAGGCTGCTCAGGGAAGGAGGCTGAATATCCGATGCAAGCTCATGATGTGAACATTCTGCGTGAACATCCAGGAAAGGGATCACGTAAGCCTAGGGAAAGGCCAAAGGGGGGACGATACTAAGGCTGGGTGGATAGTGCTGTTGGCAGAGTACTTGCCTAGCGTGCACGAAGCTCAGGTTCAGTCCCCAGCACCAAATAAAACAGAGTATGGTGGTGCATGCCTGCAGTCCTGGATATAGAAGTAGAGAGGGCAGAAATTTGAAGCTATCTTCAGAAACATAATGCAAGGCAATAAGCACATTGTTGATTCCTGTCCCCTCCCCCATTAAGCTGATAGGTGTTTAATGACAATGACAGATTTCTTATCTAAGGACAAGTACTGCCTTGATCCTAGCTTGATAAACCTCAATTTACTCCTCCGAGAACTGGGAACAAGAATAAGATAAGATAGGAGAGAGACTGCTTTGTAAGCCACAAAGAGATAGGCAAACACTAAATCTTTTTACAGTTAAAACTACCAGTTAAGTGTTGGTCCAATGTAAGAAACGTAAGGTGAGAGAGAGATTCAAGACAGTTACCAGATCGTCACTGCTGCAAAGGGTTAGAGCCCATGACCATCATGGCAGCAGAGAGCACAGCAGCTGGCAGGCAGCATGATACTGGGGCTTGCATCTGAGAGTAGCTGAGAGCTTGCATCTGATCCAAAAGCATGAGGCAGAGAGAGAGAGAGAGAGAGAGAGAGAGAGAGAGAGAGAGAGAGAGAGAGAGAGAGCACTATCTGGGAATAGTGCTGATGTCAAGTTCAACAAAACCACACCTCCTAATCCTTCCCAAACAGTTTCACCTTGGACCATGTATTCACTGATAAGAGTCCACAGGCCTCATTCTTGTTCAAAGCTTGACCTGGCTTCCCTCTATTGTTACAAACACAGTTTTCCAAAGGACTTATTCATGTTTTCACAAAGATGTTATCCTCTCTTAAGGCAAGAAAAGGTCTTTTTTTTTTTTTCTTTTTGCCAGGAGTGGTGGTGTATACCTTTAATTCCAGAACTCAAGAGGCAGAGGCAGGTGGATCGAGGTGTGTTTGATATCATCCTAGTCTTTCTAATGAGTTGCAAGACACCCAGGGCTATGTCTAGAGAGAGAGAGAGAGAGAGAGAGAGAGAGAGAGAGAGAGAGAGGGAGATAGACAGGTTCTTTTTTTGTTAATGACAATAATCAAGTCTTATTTATTAATATCCAGGCAAACAGACATGAGGTTCTTGGTAATTTCAAGATATGAAAATGGATGGACACAGTGGCGCACACCTTTAATTCCAGCACTTGGGAGGCAGAGGCAGGTGGATTTCTGTGAGTTCAAGGCTGTCTTGATCTTGACTATGAAGACTATCAGTCGACAAAGCAAGTTGCAGGGCAGGCAGGGCTACACAGAGAGACCCTGTCTTAGAAACAAGAGCAATGAAAGACATTTAAAAAATGTAAAGAGATAAGAACCTGGGCACAGGGACTGTAGCTCTTATCCAGATCACTGCAACTCAGGAAACAGGCCCTTCCCATCTAGGGATTGACTCTTTGGTACTGTGTTGCCTCTTCTGAAATTCCAGGATGTGTTTTTCAATCTGTCTTAAGTCCCCAGCTAGTTCATCTTTCCCCAGTGCTCCGGAGAGCAGATGCCAGCTAGGATGTCTCCTCGAGAGCAAAATCCCTGTTGTTTTGTTACAGTGCACCAAAAATTTGTTCTGTGGTAATTGTTTTGTCACTGGAATTTAACACTTCCGTCGTGCAGCCAAGCCTAGCTATGTCTTTCATGACATATGACATATTGTCAAGAAGCCTCTCAACACCATCACCCTTATATTTATTAAAAGGAGGGTTTGACCCATGCAGCTCTTATTAAAACCCTTGGCAGCCTAGTTGCTTTGAAAATTTAGTGGTTAGCTAATATAAAAGTCATAAAAGATTTGGGCTTCTGGAGACTTCCATAAACATTGAATTTCAGGTGCCCTGAGATGCAATTTCTTTGATCTTTGGTTGCCCTGGTAAATCATTTATTGGGGCAGCCTTTTAAAACGGGATCCTCTCAACTCTCCCACAAGATGTATAAAATAATGTTCTCTGCCCGCAGCCACCAAATTCTGGTTCTTACTGGGTTCCCTGATTACAAACCGATGAGGAAGTTAGTTTATTTTTCTACCAGTTCTTATTCTCAGAAATCCACTGAAGAGAACTGACTGGTCTGAGAGATGACTTAGCAAGTGATGGTACTTACCACCAAGCCTGATGACTTGAGATTTGATCCTGGTAACCCACATGGTGGAGGAGAAGGAATTGTCCTCTGACTTCTTCAAGCTTATGCCCCACCCCCCAAAAATGAATGAATGAGTGAATGAATGAAGACAGTCACAGATGAGAGCATGGTAACTTGGCACACAAAGCAAACTGCCGTTGCCTGTGGGCTACTGCTCACTCGCTGTATTAAGATGTCAGCAGTATGTGGGATTTTAAAGACTCAGATCTTTATAACTACAAGAGCTCTAAGTTTGACAGGTCAACTTCCAAGTCATCCAGGCCACGACAGTCTCTTGAAGCATGTTCTATTTTCCTTCTCTTCTTTCCACAACTAGCTCACCATAAAGATTCTGTTTCCACGACTCATAGGGGCTCAAGCAGAGAGGGAAGCAGTCATCATCTGTTGACCTGCCCTAATCCCTGTCTGGATTTCTGTCGCTCACACCCGCTCCTCTGCCTCTTCTGAAGACTTTAGAGTACTCAAAAGTCACTATTAGACTCGGGGTGTAGCTCTGAAGAAGAGTGGTTACCTAGCATTCATGAAGCCTTCCCTGACTTGAGTACTCACCACACCAAGAAAGGAATTGAGAATTTCTGATTTATAAAAAAAAAAAAAAGTGTCATAGCACCTATAAGTGTTCAGAACCACATGGGAAAGAGGTTTGTAAGGAAGAAATCTCAAAGGTTTAAGACATGTATGGCAGTCTTACAAGTCTCCATCATCAGCACGCCTTTGATCCCAGCACTTGGGAGGCAGAGGCAGGCAGATTTCTGAGTTTGAGGCCAGCCTAGTCTACAGAGTGAGTTCTGTAGAAACTCACAGAGAAACCCTGTCTCGAAAAACCAAAAAAAAAATTTATTTATTTTATTTATATGAGTACACTATAGCTGTCTTCAGACACACCAGAAGAGGGCATCAGATCCCATTATAGATGGTTGTGAGCCATCATGTGGTTGCTGGGAATTGAACCCAGGACCTTTGGAAGAGTAGTCAGTGAGCCAGTGAGTGTTCTTAACCACTGAGCCATCTCCTCAGCCCTCCATCATCATTGTTATAGTCAAGACCAAAAGTGCCAGTTTTCTATTGAAAAAAAATGAAAAGAAAAACCAACCAACCAACCAACCAACAACAACAACAAAAACAAAAACTGGGCAAAGATTTTGGAAAGGAAGGCTCCCATGACCAAATGCTTAAGTAACAATTCACATCTCAAGATTAAAGAAAGAAAACTATTCTCCAACTTATAAATGATGGTGAAGAAAAGCCTCTTCTAAGTAAGACAAAAAGCCATGAAAACAAAATGACATGTGTTTAATTATATGTAGATAAAGTCCAACACAAAAAGCTATGCAAACTAAATCAGACAATAAATAAATAAATAAATAAATAAACTTTAAGAAGATGCCATCCTCCAGAACTGTAGGGGAAACGCACCCTATATATGACAAAGGCTTAACTTCTCTAAAAATGTAAAACCTCTTACAGGTCAACAGGGTAGGAAAGCAGACAAAGATGCTAATCATGTTGTTGATGGCAGGAGAAACACAGCGGCAAATAACAACCCTATGTCTAAGCAATGCTGGGATCCCTCCAGGAGCTGGATGGTTGCATCTCCCACAACCACGCAGAATGGCCTCCCTACCCATGTGATACCATTTGGTCAAGAGGCTTTGGGGAAGTGAGTAGGGTTAGACAAAGCCATACAAGTGGGTCTATAATGCATTTGTGTTCTTTTAACAAGAGACACCAGAGAGAGCATGCTATCCCCCACCCCCTTCTACCTTGAAGAGAAACCATCTGCATTCCAGGAAGAGGCTTCCACGAAAACATGACTATGCTGGTGCCTAGATCTGAGCCTTCAACCCCCAGAACTGTGGGCGAAACACGCTTGTTCTTTAGCCACAAGGTCTGTGACAATTGTTGTGATATTCCAAGCAGACTAACTCAGCCTGTTCATCCATGACACTGAGAATTGTGTCAAATGTTTGAGGACCCTCAGTGTTGGGAAGTGTGGTAAGTGGCCTCAGGCTGGACACATTTTAGTAAGCTTGTGGCAACAACTTCTAGGTTGAGCATGTGATTGGATGCAGCAGTTTCCACTTCCAAGAATTTAGAGCGGGTATCTATTTATATGCATATAACAATGTATACACAAAGGACAATTAATGATCCTTGGGTAGGAAACCAATGACGGAAAGAAGAGTAAATGAATGTCCTTATAGGGACTGGCTGCAGCCTTTACAAAGACAATGCGTTTGGTCTGAAATGAAGGTGAATGTACAGATGCTTCCTGTGTGACCCGTTACATTTACCTGTTTCTGGGAAAATTTTCATGATGAAAGTTAGCCAATGAAAGAGAATAATAGTAGATCTATAGATGATTTATGGCTATTGACTGAGACTGATTAAATGAGCAAACAAAATAATTCAACAATGACTATTCCACAGCCAGGACTACACAGAGAAACCTTGTCTCGAAAAACCAAAACAAACAAACAAACAAACAATGACTATTCTATTATTCAGAGGTTTTTGATCATTAAGTCGTCCTTACCTAAATTCAACCTCCGCTTAACATTGCTTGCTTTATTATAAGTTGTTCTGTAGTCAACATCTCTGTTCATTATTGTCCTGTTGGGAGCCGACTCTGAGCCGAAAGCAGCTATCATCTTTGCAGCCATCTCGAGCCATATACCCTGAGAAGAGACTTGTTTTCAACAGCCTGCAATAGCTGAGCACACTCTGATAAACATCTTGTTTTTCTCACATATCTTGTTTTGCTGTTTAGTGTAGCCATCTGCAAGGCGCACGTGATATCCTCACTGCTAGCTAGGCGCATGTGATATCCACGCTGCAAGGCACATGACGTAGTGCCTTCAGCTGAGCTTGTCCACGAGGGCAAGGCACATGGTAAAGGGTATAAATACCCAGGATTTCCTTTCAATAAGGGAGACTTGATCAGACTCTATCTTGTCTCCATCCCCACTCTCTCTCTCTTGCTAGACCCTGACCCGTGGACCGGAGCAGCAGAACGGGCGTTACATCGTTCGGCACGTTTCTAATTTTATTTCAGAAGAAAAACCATAGACGTAAGCTTGGCTGATTATTATCATCAATCTATACACATATATTATTTTTTTCTTCTGGAAATATTTTTTTAATTTACATTTAATAGAATTTTTTACAATTCCACAGTTCTGGGTCCAAACTATTACAAATTTCTTGGGAGTACTAGCAAGATGACTTAGTAGATGCTTGCTGCCCAAACTCCACAAAGTTATTCTCTGACTTGAGCATGCTCTGTGGCCTGTGCATGCACATACATATACAATAACAATAAATACAATAAATGAAAACAAGGGATCTTATGAAACCTTATGAGAATGCCCCACATGGAAATCAGAACACTTCTCTTAATCCACATTTTTTAGTCCTACCATCTGGGTACCACCATCCTCAGGGCTCCGTGCAGAGGTCTGGATTATTTGTTCTGTGTGTAATTTTTTTTTTTAAGAAAAGTTAATCATCCTGGACTTCTAAGATCCCTATCACTATTTAAAATTTTTTTTGAACGGAAAAAAAAAAACCTGGATGAAGTGGCAACCTTAAACACATCCAGCCTCCCTCTTAGAAATGTGGGCGTCTTAATCAGTGGTTAGCATTTTAGCACCAGGGTAAATGGTCCCTGTGGCTTTCTGCTGGAACAACGAACACGAAGACCTAGAGAACCGGCCAAACTCTCCTGTCTAATTGGTAGGAAAGTGGGGTTTCAGCCAGGACACTGTATGATTGGTGGGCCAAACCCAGACTGGGCTAAACTGAGAATGTACAGAGTCCCAGGACATCAGGGATAAGTGAGAAAGAAAAGATTCTGGGCCCTTTCAGGATACCTCAGCTTTTGTTTCCTTGAGTTTGCTAAAGGGTTATTGTTCAGGACAGTGTCTTTCTGTCACTTAATGTCACCTATATTAGAGCTTAGCTCTGGGACCAGGTTTTTCTTCTAAGGACTTAGTGAGCTTTCTTGATAAAAAGACTTCAGACTCCCGGCACCTCTGGTGTGTTGAGAGCATAAGTGTCTGTGGTCCTAAACACTCTGTGCTTTGCTCAGAAGACTATCTTATTTTGATTAAGGAATTGGGAGAGAGTGAGTGTCTCTGGAAGGAGGGAAGAGAAGAAGGACAGGAAAGGAGGCCGGATGACCGCACCAAGACATTTGGAGTCAAATTCCTTCTCTTGGGAGAAGACTAAGTCGGCCGGTGTAAAAAGCTCCAGGGGTTGAAAGTTGGTGAACTTGGGCTGAGCTGAGTGGTATACACACAAAGAAGACAGTTAGGGATGGGATGGTCCCCGTACATCGTGTTTTTGAGGAGCCATTTGCTACCTAGCCTGTGGCTTAGATGCAGAAGGGGCTGGTAAGCACCAGGAGGCCATTGGAATGGAGCTGGGTATTTCCACTAAATAATCGTATGGATGGTGGTACCATTTGCTGGTTGGGGATAGCAGGGGTGAGAGTACAGGAACAGGGAGGGGAAGGGACTGAGAATCATTCTGTAGCTAGACTACGCTTGAGACGCCCATTATGAAGCCCGGTGGGATGCCAAGGGGACCGTTAATAGTGACGTTGCAGCTTGGAGGGATGAAGGATGGGAAACTTGTTTGTGAGCCAGCCATGGGAACGAGAGGGATCACAGAGGAAGGTGCCAGAACAGAAAGGGTGGCCCGGGAGGGAGGCTTCATAAACTCTGACGTAAGAATATAAGGGGAGACAGAGAGGGTGTCATCGAGAAGCGTCATGGCAGGGGTGGAGAGGCACGAGACGCGTTTCCATCTTAACTCTATGATCTTATGTACACATGCATGTTTGTGAGTGAACGCGTGTCCCAGAAGGCTCACATGCGTCTGCACACGGTCTGCAGGGAGCATAGTTACAGAATCCAATGCTTCTGGGCTTCGAAGCCCCTTTTTTTAAAATTACATTTTACACATCAGTAAATTTGTAATTCAGAAACTGCTTTCTTGAGGTTATTTATAACCTGGAGTTGCAGAAGGATTTGTCAGGAAATACTATGAGTGTTATTTATCTGTCTGCCCGGCTCTATTGACGGCTACGTTTCACATCCTTCAGTTCTTTTTGGCAGAGGAGTAAATAACACTGCTATTAACCTCTGACATTGGTGTAAAAATAGGCAGTTATTAAGGGGTAAATATTACTTTGATGATTATTGCCCCAGCCTGCTTTCTCTGGGAGAGGTAATAAATAAGGCCTCTCGTGGGGTCCACAAAGTCCCCAGTTTTGTGGAGGAAGCTGGCGGCTCCTCTAGCCATGGCTGTAATTTGGAGCCGTGTGGAGCTGATAGAAAGTGTTCAGTAGGCTACTGCTCGTTTCTGGAGGAAATCAAGGCAGCACAGGTGCCTCGTGCCTGTGTGAGGCGCTGAGGGTGAGAACTTCCTAACAAGTGGATTAGAAAGAACTGTGCGGGGGAGGAGCCAGGCCTCTGGATTGCGAGGCCTCTGGATTTCGAGCCAGGCCCAGAGCAGATGGGTATGTAGATATGTGGGTGGGTGCTTTCCTTAATTTTTATTATTGTAGTTAAAATACCTGAGGGGAAACAACTTAGAGGAGAAAGGGTTTGTTTTAGTTCATGGTTTCCCTGTTGCTGGAAACAAATAGAAACATTTGAGGACGGGAGTGGGCGGCAGAGGCTTGTTCATGTGACAGGAAGCAGGGCACAGAATCAGAGGTAGGTTTAACCTCCACACTCACCCACAGAGAGCTACTTCCATATCCAGGCCCTGTCTTCTAAGATTCTTTTTTTTTTTTTTTTAAAGATTTATTTATTTATTATATGTAAGTACACTGTAGCTGTCTTCAGACACCCATATGAGGGCATCGATCTCATTGTAGATGGTCGTGAGCCACCATGTGGTTGCTGGGATTTGAACTCATGACCTCTAGAAGAGCAGTCAGTGCTCTTAACCACTGAGCCATCTCACCAGCCCGTCTTCTAAGATTCTATGATCTTGAAAATAATCTGGCAAGCCAGGAAATAAAGTGCCTAAGACGTGAGTCTGCATGAAGACATTTCAGATTCAAACCATAGCAGTGTGTGTGTTAACTTGCTGGCGGAGCCGAGCTCGGTGTTTGGAGTAGACAAGGGGTGATCTTTTAGCAATGGACACGTTGATGGACAGGTTCATGAAAATACATGCTCTCTCCCTACTTGTGGAACTGGAGAGCTGAAGAAAGACGGTCATGAGTCCGGGATGACAGGCCAAGAGCATTTCATATGATCTCAACTCTACCATTCCTTAAGTAGCTCCTGGGCAAGCATTTGCCTTTTTATTTGGAATAACTGAGTAGATGGTTGATATGCTTTCAAGGTACCTCTAATCAAAGGATGCTTTGTCAATAATCCAGCTCAACCAGTTAGATAACTCCAACAGTTCTGGAGACTGTTGGTGACCACTGGGCCTCTGCCTAGGAATGACTGCCCACAGTAGATCTAACTGTGACCCTTATCTTATAGGGACCTCAGCAACAGCAGAGCCTGTGTCTCAGGATGCCCCATCTGGACCTGAACAAACACCAGGACAGCTTGTGTAATCTCCAGACATTCCACTCATATACATAAATAAAAATAAAACCTATTTTAAAACAGCAGTTAAATTCAGACCTTATGGTTTAACATGGCTGCAGAATGAGGGGCTTCACGTACAAAATTTAGCTTCTGAACAACTGCTCTTGTGTGGAAACATTATGGGAACTCATTGTTCAATGGAAATTTTATAAATGGAAGGCCCAGAATGAATGTAGTTTGTATGTTTGGGGGGGGGTTGTTCGTCATACACTCACAGTGTGGATGTGGAAATTCCCAAAAAGGTATGTCTTTGCTTTTCTGTAACCAAACTTCAGTCTTGGGCCAAGAGAGATGGTCCAGCAGTTGTCTTCCAGATGACCTTAATTCAGTTCCTAGCACCCACATGAAGTGGTTCACAACCATCTGTAACTTCAGCTTCAGGGGTTGACGCTCCCTTCTGGCCTCAGGGTGTAGCTGCACTTATGCATGCATACCTCCACACAGACGCATGTATTCACATAATTAAAAATTATTCAGAAAAAATTAAAAATATTCAGAAAAAAATTAAAAATTATTCCAAAATCTCCCCCCCCAAAAAAAAAGAAAAGAAAAAGAGAAAAGAGAAAAGAAAAGGAAGAGAGAAATGGTGAGTTCTGGGACCCACCTACTGCATCAGAAGTTTCACTTCACAAGACCCTCAAGTGAGTTCACATGCACTAAAGTTTGAGATGCATTGTTCTGTAACAGTGACATTCAATCTCAGGCTCCTATCAGGATAAGTTAGGGAGCTTTGAAAATGCTAGCGCCCGAACCTATAGGTTCAGGAGGGACGGTCTGGGTGCTAGGGGTTTTTGGTGGTTATTTTTGTTTTTGTTTTTAATTCCCCATTTGATTAGAATGGGAAGCCAGGCAACAGCTGTAGACAGAACTTAGGATGAACGCATGCCAATGGCCTTTTGCCAGGTGCCTGCAGTGGGTACCTCTTGGCTGTTGGATGCATGCTCTACTACCTGTTCATGTACCTGTTTTCAGTGTCTTGGATACGTTCAAATGACAGGCTTGCATTTATGATCACAGTAGCAGGTGCGTTCTGGCGTATGCAGAAGAAATATTTCTGAAGAGTAATCTATGGTGACATGCTTGTAACTTTTTCGAATCATATTTTCGCACGGATAAAAAAAGTCCACATCTTCTGTTAGTTAATATTTTAATACTCCATTAGCATAAGACATTTGAGACTTTTTTTTTTTTTTGTAAAGCATCAGTTTGTTTGTTGCACTTTGGGGTACTGAACCTGGGACTTTGCGATGCTAATTAATATTAGTCCTCTGCTACAGAGCTATAACCAGCTCAGTTTTCACATTTTACTTAGGGGGAGACTCTAGCCCAGCCTCCTGCCTCAGTACCCACAGCAGGTGGGGTTCCAGCTAGGTAGCACCGCAACCCGCGAAAGCACTTACGCCTGCCTGATACAACAATCCTGTCTAATTTTCTTGTGAGTGTGTTGTGTGTGTGAGTTCATGTGAGTGTGTGTGCACATTAAGTTCATGTGCACCTGTGGACTGATACTCTCCAGGTGTCTTCCTTTACAGTTTTCCACTTTAGTTTTCATTGCATTTACTAATTTCCCGTGGATGTAGATGTGGATGTGAACACGCCATGTACGTGTGTGGAGGGTCAGAAGGCAGAGTCGGGTTTTTCCTTTTGCCATCTAGGACCCAGGAATCAATTTCAGGTTTTCATGCTTGGTAGCAATTGCCTTTACCTGCTAAGCCGCTGCCACGCCATGGTGATCCTCTTACCTTGTTTTTTGTGACGTATTCTCACACTAAAACCCAGAATTTACTGATTGAGTAGGCTGACCAGCCAATGAGCTTTGAGGACCTGCCTTTCTTTCCTGACCCCACCCCAGTGCTGGATTTATAGACAAGCCTACCTTTTAACATGGCATCTGGGGACGAGCACTCAGTTCTCCTGTTTGTGTGGGTAAACATTTATCCACTGTGCCATAACCCTACTAGCCCCCCTCGCTAATTCTTCTGAGATAAAATTTTCATATATTAGGCCTGTTTGTCATGGTTATTCGGCACCTCGCATGAATCACATTCCTAAACTTTGTCACCTAAGCAAAGAATTCTCATTCTAATTTGAAACCAACGTAACATTTAATCTATCCTTCATGCAGCTTCAGAGAAGGTGCACACACAGGGAAGACCTAGGCGAGTCTACATACGCTAGACAGGATTTGTGGCCGTAAATTCTATGTGGCCAAGATTTCTTCTGACTTATCAGTCAGAACGGGTCAGCGCTCAGTAGCCACTTTAGGGCAGTGCTGGAATTGTGGTCAAAACCTGATTTTACACAAATTTAACACTGAGGTAAAGTTGGTACTTTGAATAAATAGCACCAACAAAATAGGTTTCTGAGAGGAGAGAAAGAAGAGAGAGACTAGAAAAGTGAAGATGGGCAGAGCAGAGGGGAGGAGAGAGGGAGGGACAGAGGGACAGAGGGAAAGAGAGAGGGAAAGAGGGAGGGGAAGGGGAAGGAAAGAGGAAAGGAGGGAGGGAGGGGGGGAGGTAAAGAGGGAGAGAGGGAGGGAGGAATTTTTTCGGACTCATAGCATCCATTTTTGCGCAGTGAAACCAAGTACTGAAAAAAACAAAACCAAAACAAAACAAAAACCCCAAACAAAAAACAAAACCTCTGAGGATGAAAACAGCACAGAGGATAAGAAGACTGACTCCCCCCTAAATAGCTGATACAAAATAAAATATCCTCAGATGATGTTTCCCACGAAGAATCTGCTTTTATTGGGCTGTGGAAGAGAGGAAGGAGGGCAGGTCATCCCAACCTCCTGGCTTGGTTGATGGAATTTCAAAACCAAAGAAAAGACAACTTTCCAGAGGGAACGCAAGCTGGGTTTGTGTTTTCCCTCGACGTGTTCCCATTCCATCTCTTTCTCGGTGATACTTTTAAAATGCAGTTGATGAGTGGCTTTGTTTTTTCCATTCAAAATTATGCACATTTTCATACCTCAGATGTAGCTTTGACTCTGGCTGAAAGCGAGACTTTCACACTAAGCAATGGTCGTCGGCTTCTGGTGTTTCTTCTCCCAGCTGCAGAAGGGCTGGAGGGTCGGCCACTTTGGGGAAGCAGGTTAGGGTGAGTCGTTTACCGAGGAATAAAAGATATGCCAAAAGAAAGATCTAGCGAGCTTTCTAAACAGCCACAGTTATGTTCGACGAGACACTCAACGAGACGGAATGTGGTTCCACAGAATACACCAGTACTCCCTGATGAGCCGGTTTCACTCAGCTACGGGAGGGAACTGGAGTGGACCTCTCTCTCCTACCATGCGTATGCGTTTCTCCAGTCCGTTCTGCAACATTAATCTTGTCAACATACAAATCTCATGCCATCATCTTCACTCTTAGGCTGGGTGTCTTTTGTGTCTGACATAAACTTCTCTCCTCTAAGCCAGCCTCATCCTTCTTCCTCTCTCTTCCCTCTCCCTCTCTCTTCCTCCTTCTCCCTCAAGATTTAGTTTTAAGGTGTGTGTGTGTGTGTGTGTGTGTGGTGTGTGGTATGTGTGTGGTGTGTGTGTGTGGTGGTGTGTGTGTGGTGTGTGTGTGTGGTGTGTGTGGTGTGTGTGTGTGTGGTGTGTGTGGTGTGTGTGGTGTGTGTGGTGTGTAGTGTGTATGTGTGTATTATATGTGGTATGTGTATGTGTGTGTGTTATGTGTGTGTTGTGTGTTGTGTGGTGGTGGTGTGTGTGGTGTGTAGTGTGATGTGTGTGTGTGTGTGTGGTGTGTATGTGGTGTGTGTATGTGTTTGTGTTGTGTGTGTGGTGTGTGTGGTGTGTGTGTGGTGTGTGTGGTGTGTGTGGTGTATGTGTGTGTATTGTGTGTGTGTATGTGTGGTGTGTGTGGTGTGTGTGTGCAAGCAGGTGTACATGTGGGTGCAGGAGCCCTCAGAGAACAGAGGTATTTGATATTTGATCCCTGCCTCTGGAATCACAGGTTGTGAACTGGCTGTGGACGCTGCGGAAACTCAGCAGCTGTAAGACAGTATGTGCCCGTCGCAGGGCCTTCTCCCAGCCTCTGACCTGTTTTGCAGACACCCTGCTCTCCTTGTCTCAGCCCCTCCTCCTAAGGCTCCATCTGTGCTCCTTCTGTGCAGAAAGCTGCCATCTTGTTTTGCTCTGATTTGTCTGCCATGTGTTCCCTAAAATGTGCACGTGTTGAAGGTTTGATTCCCCGTCACCTGACCATTGAGGTGTGACTAGATTATGAGGATGCTAATTTTATCAGTCCACTCATGAGCACACGCTGAGTGAAATGTTAGGAGATTGGCCCTGACCGGAAGAGGTGGGTCACAGGTCCAGGAGTGGTGTTTCAGGGTTTGTTCTTCCCTGGCCTCTTCCTGTCCCCCCTCTCCCTGCTTCCTGGCTGCTCTGAGGTGAGCAGCCTCTTCCCTCATATATTCTCCAAAGCCCCCATTATGAAGTCCAGCCCCATGTCAGAAGCAATGGGACTAACAGTCATGGGTTGAGATAGCTGAAGTTCTGGATCAAAGCCCATCTCTCCTCCTTAAGGCTGCTTCATGTACTTTCCAATCCGTGAGAGATCTGGCAACACAGGCATCTCCATACTCTGTACACGAATCATCTTAAACTGCTTCCGGTACTTTAAGCCCGTGGTTGAATTCGCCCCAGCGGCTTGTTTCATGGATACTTTGCTCACCAGCCAGGAAGCTTCCTACAGAGTCCAAGTCACTGACTGCTTCAGCAACATAAACCCAGCACACTATATGGCAGGTACTCAGTAGACATGGTTTTGTTGTTCCTGAATGAGAGGGTAAGATGGCATTTAATGTAGTGCTGCCTTTCAGTGACATTCCACATGGCATGGACAGTGGTTCCTCTGCCTTGGCCCTTAGCGTGTTCCCATGAGGCCCTGACATCATGTGGTCAGATGTAAAAGCAAAACAAAGAAAGAAACGACAACAACAAACTCTTCCTTTACTGGCACCACTGAAACCAGAGCTCACTGTGTGTGTGTTGGGGCGGGGGGGTTCACAGGAAGGTTAGTGCGAGATTCAGAGGATGCAAACAGCTTTGGAAGAAACATGGAAAGAGAATAGCTTTGGAGAGAAAGCTGTAAAGGGAAGGACATAAGAAAAACCAAGTGCAGAGTGTATGAGGGCCACAGCATCCCTGGCTCTGTGCTGAAGCTGAGCCCCTGCCTAGCCCCTGGACTGGGAGAGGGAGAAGAGGGTTCTGAACTCTGAGCAGCAGCACGGAGACCCATGGGAGCCTCATCTCTTAGCACGGAGCCTAAAGCCATGTTTAGAGGACAGTTGCAGGACAGGCGGGTTCCTAGTGCCAGGAACAGAGGACTGCGGTGCGGGGGAAGAAAGAAGGAAACGCTGCAGATACTTGACTTGCAAAGAAGGGACCGAGCACCATAAATGAAACCAATTTATTTGGCTAAAAGGCCAAGCATGGCATAAATGTTAAGAGGCCATTTGTTTTTCCATCTCACAAAAATGGGAGCCACTAAATTTGCACGGTGAATGCTTTATTGTACTCTAGAAATTCTGAATTCCATAGGCTCCTCTCCTCCTGTTCCAAAAAGGCTATTCTAAAAGCTCACATTAGAATATTTTACAACTCTTCCATCCCTCCTGAACATCTGTGAACTGGAAAGAATATAGTATATTACAGGAACAATCCAGTTAAAGAAAAACAATTAAAATGAAAACTGCTTCCATTTCTCTGGCATAAAAAACTCTTAACTCTTTCACTTTGCAATTTTATTACCTCCCTGACATGATACAGTCACAGCTTCACTTACACACAATGTTAATTTCCCTCATATTCTACTTAATCTTCAAAACGCTGCAGAATAACAGTTTTCTTCAGTAATTTATCATTTACTGTGTTAAGGCAATGTGTTTAGAGGCTGGGTTTTTTTTAAGCTTGCATTTATCTCAATCCTGAAAATGTGCTCTGAATGCTATTAAAATATATCATTTATACACTTTCACATTTAACTGTATTAACTATACCTTAACTAGACATTTATTAAGAGCAGCGTATTTATCCCCCATTCAGGACTGTTTAAATCTGTGGAGTCAGCGCTATGGAAATGAGCAATTTTTGCCAGCCTTACACTCTGTAATAGGTTCAACTGTGCAGAAACCCATGTTCTATTGTAGTGGGGTACAGTCACGTATCTTCTGTGGGGTTTCCCAAACTGTTTGCTGGCACAGAACTTCAGCTCCCTAAGGATACCAGTGATATGTCTTGATCTCTAAAGAAGTTTATGACATATCTCATTCATTCATTCATTCATTCATTCATCAAACATGTTCTGTGCACGGAGATGGAAGCACGAGTCTATGTGAACCTTGGCAGCCTTTCTTTGGTGTTAGCGATGAAAGCATAAGTTCCTTTTGTTAATTTCTTTTTTCTTAACTTTATTATTTTAAAAACTTGAAAATAAGTAAGAACCATTGCATTTCATTTTATTTTATTGAAATATAACCTACGGACATGACTTAGAAAGGCAAGACTTACAGGGCTTTAATGAAAACCCCACACTGCCTCATTTCATACCCCATCCCCCTTTCTAAAGGCCACTGTCAACTTTTAGGCATTTCTTTTTGTCTTTATTTCTATACCTGGAAATGCATTTCTGCCACCCCACTACATTATGTAGGGATTGGAGCTAGAGGCCCATACATGTTAATTAAGTGAGCTATCTCTCCAGTCTTCTGTATTTTACAGTTTATTTCAAGACAGGGTTTCAGTAAGTTGGCCAGCCTGTTCTCAAACTCGCTCTGTAGCCCAAGTAGGTTTTGAACTTTTGATCCTCTTGCTCTGGCTTCCCATTAGTGAAATTACCAGCTGTCCCACCAAACCTAACTTTGATGCTATTTAAAAAGAAAATCATTTTTAAATAAACTCCATAAACTGAATTATACTCTCTTCTATTTTCTTCTTCTCCTTCTCCTCCTCTCCTTCTTCCTCCGTTTCCCCACATATTAAATACTCTCCCTTTCTTACCACCCTCCTTAACTTCTCAGTATGGTTTTATGATGAGTAATTATTATTCACAGCAAATCCACAAAGACTATAATTCCATTCCATTCCATTTCTTTTCTTTCTTTTTTTCTTTTTGAAACAGTTTCTTGTATCTTAGGCTGACATCAAACTCACAGTGCAGTAGAGGATGACCTTGAGTTTCTGATCCTTTCATCTCCATCTCCTGAATGCTGAGATGACAAGTGTTCACCACCATGTTCATTCTATGAGATCTGTAGATCAAGCCAGGCTTCATGTGTGTTAAGCAAGGACCAGTAACTGAGCTGTGTCCTCAGGCCTTTTCTTTCTTTCCTTCTTTCCTTCTTTCCTTCCTTCCTTCTTTCCTTCCGTCCTTCCTTCCTTCCTTCCTTCCTTCCTTCCTTCCTTCCTTTTCCCTTTCCCTTTCCCTTTCCCTTTCCCTTTCCCTTTCCCTTTCCCTTTCCTTTTCCTTTTTTTAAAAAAAATATGGGCTTTTGTTTTCTCTGGGGTGGATAATTGCTTTGTTTTCTCTTTTATGTAATTAGTTGAACTGCAAATCATCAAATAGGATTATAGGGTTTCCTCTCAGCATCTTCAAATACATCAAAACATGTCCCTGCTGCTGCTGCTGCTGCTGCTGCTGCTGCTTCAGGACATCAATATTGGACTCTGTCTTCTCGCCACTGTCTGCCTTAATTAGGGTTTTACTGTTGTAAACAGATACCAGGTCCAAGGCAACTCTTGTAAGGACAACATTTAATTGTGGCTGGCTTACAGGTTCAGAGGGTTAGTCTGTTATCATCAAGGCAGGAGCATGGCAGCATTCAGGCAGACATGGGGCTGGAGGAGCTGAGAGTTCTACATCTTCATGCAAAGGAAGCCAAAAGCAGACTGGCTCCTATGTGGTGGCTAAGATCAGGGTCTCATGGCACACTTCCACAGTGACACTCTTATTTCAATAAGGCTACACCTCTTAATAGTACCATTTCGGGGTCAAGCGTATTCAAACCACCACAGTCTGTCTGGATTGGTTGCTCCCTATCTGTCACGGAGCTATCTGTCAGACTGAGACCTGTTCTCTTTTTACTTGAAAATTTCCTTTATCATTCTGCTTCTTTAGTTGTGGGCATTTTCTCTCTTCATTTTTCCTCTGGTCTCCTGGATATTTATATTATGATTCATAATGAAAATAATTTTATGGTTGGGGGTCACCATAACATGAAGAACTGTATCAAAGGATCACTGTACTACAGGGTGTCCTCTGGAAGCTTCTCAGAAATTGTTTCTGAAGGGAACATAGGTACATGTGTATTCTATTGACTATTTTTAGTTTGAAGTATAATACTTTTCTTTTTATAAAGAATTTAGTTCTGTAAATAAATATGACTAGTTATTCTTCTGTCTACATAACAATACAGAGGAAGTACCTACAATATGCCTGGCTTTATTCATTGTCCCAGGATTCAACGCTGGACAGAATGACAGGATTTCCTATGCTTACCTTAGAGTTGGGAAAGATGCACAATAAATACAGTGATAACAAAAATACAAATATCAAGTCAGCCATTAACAGGAAAAAAATCAAACCCATATTGTGAGCAGGCATTCACATTTTAATAGACAGCCAGAGAGAAGCCAGACAGAAGCCAGCATGCTTCTTCTCACCTTCCTGAAGCTTTCTCAACAGCATCAACAACCGAACACAAGCCTCTGTGTGTGGAGGTCCAGTTCTCGTTAAAGACCCTCAGTAGTTCTATGCTCTTTGTTCAGAATCTGTGAGGTTAGCGTCCTGTCATTCAGTTCCTCTCCAGATTTCTATATCCCACAGTCATCGCAGTAATTTCCCACCATCCTCCACTTCCTGCCCTTGACCATGGTACCTAGCACATTTTTGAGTTCTTCAACTTACTTACTATGTTGTGGGCTTTTCCTTCTCTTCTGTGTCCAGCTGTTTCAACCAGCACATACACAAGGAAATGGAGATGATTTTGAACAAACTTTAGGATGCCTGTTAACTACAGAGTATTTTAAATTTTTCTTTCTTTTATTCTATTTCTAATTTAATTTCCTTGCACTTTTAATTATGAATAGACTGATGATTTAAGTTGAAATGTTTATGATTAATACTTCTAACAGATTTTCAGTTGCATTTCCCTTTTGGTTGTGTGTTTAAATCTTTATCTCTCCTGCTAGTTACACAAACCTTGGGCTGCAATCCCAGCATACACGTGACTTCACTCTATTTTAAGCTCTCAACAGAAAAACTCAGACCTTTAGAATTTTGACCCCTATGTACTTATTTTCTTCTTCCCTTTAAAAATGTTTTAAAATATATTTTTTACAGTGTTGCCCAGGCTGATGTCACACCAGTGATCTCCTTGCCTTGCCCCCATCTCTTTCATGAACAAAAGGCCACAGTCTTTAGTTTGCTTATTTGCTTGCCTACTCAATTTTACCTTGCTCAACAACTTTTGATGTATCAGCACCTATTCAGTTCTAAAGGCTGAATTTCTCTGTGGGGACGGAGGTGGATGAGAAAACTGGCAGTGCTAATGCCACCCACTTAGGGGTACAGTCAGATGAGGAGGGGAAGGAATGGCAATAACGAAATACAGGAGTGGGCACATGAAATTATGATGACTGACATAAACCATGCTAACCCAGGCAGTAACAATGTGGAAGAACTAGGAGGAACAGAGGGAAAAAAATGTCTGCATGGAGAAGTGGAGCAGAAGCAGAAGGAGCAAGGAGGAGGGAGAGGGGAGGAGGGACAGAAGGAACAAGGAGGAGAGAGGAGGGACAGAGGAACAAGGAGGAGGGAGGAGGGACAGAGGAGCAAGGAGGAAAGAGGAGGGACCAAAGGAGCAGGGAGGAGGGACCAATGGAGCAGGGAGGAGGGAGGAGGAACAGAGGGATGTTGGGCTGTGGCTTGCGTGTGGGTGTGGGTCCTGTTGGGCTGAGTTGTGAGTCCCATGTGTTGGGAACAAGAGAGCAGGGACAGTAACAAGGGAGAAGAGAGGAGGGGGAGTAGGAGCAAGGGAGAAAGAGATGACGGGCAGAAGGAGCACAGGAGAAGGGATGAGGGACTGGTAGAAGAGCTACAGCCACTTGTATAATGGCTCCTAAGCAGGGAAGTAAAACTGTCTTTTTGGATGAGCCGTTGCTCATACACATTTATATCATTTCAGAAAGGGAATTAGAGCCAGGCAGTGGTGGTGACACCATGAGTCCCAGCACTTAGGGGGCAGTGGTGGTGACACCGTGAATCCCAGCACTCAGGGGGCAGAGGCCGAGGCAGGCAGAACTCTGTGAGCTTGTGGCCAGCCTAGTCTACAGAATTAGTTCCAAGACAGACAGACAAGGCTGCGCAAAAGAAGTCCTGTCTTAAACCCCACCCTCCAAAATGTTAAAAGATCATCTAAATATGTATGCTTATTTTCAAAGATATTTATTATCTATTATTTATGTATTGGTGTGTATATGGATGTGTGTGTGTGTGTGTGTGCCCTGGTGCATGTGTGGAGATCAAAAAATGATTTTCTTAAGTCATCTCTTTCCTTCCTACTTGTGGGCAGGTCCTGGGGATCAAACTCAGACAAACCAGTTTGTGTGGCAAGTGCAGTTACCCATGGAGCCATCTCATAGGCCCTACTTATATCCTTCTTATTACAACCCTCTATCTTTTCTCTTTATAGGAGGGACTTATAAATACGTGCTAAACAAGTAAAATGGAGACTCCTGGCCCACTAGCCTATGTTTATATAGCAAGAAACAAACAAACAAACAAACAACCCAAGACCTATTACCCCTGGTGGTGGGTAATCCTGAAACTTTTCTAGTTATTTACAGCTCTCACTCTGTATACACACACACACACACACACACACACACGAACACACACATAAACACACACACACACACACAGTCCCAGAGTCGAGGTGCCTCTCATGACAGCTACTCAACCACGAAGTTGAGAAGCACCTCAAATGACCTATTAAACTTGTACCAACCTTCTAACATTACAGTACTGTCTAACCACACCTGGTCAGACAAACCACACAAGGTTTGTCTGTGTTAAGTAGTCTTCTCAGGCTATGAAGAAGTCCATGTTCAGAGCAAGATTCCCCCTCACTTCAGCACCCTCTCACTGCCTCATATATCTATAGTAGAGACAATTCAGTCAGATTGAAAAAATAATCAGGGCCAAGCAGGTGGCTGTCGGGTCAGGAGAAAGATTTACCAACCCACGGTAGAGACCAGTCCTTGGAACGCGTGTGATCTGAACGAGGTTTTTTTGGATGTCTCTCTGAACATATATATCACTATGTAATCCATACAGTGCTGTTTCAACGGACAGGGCTCTTACCTGTAATAATTTTCTTTGAACTCATATGCTCTAAGAAATGCCAATAAACTCAGTTGAAGTAATTTCTCACACACAGCACATGCATTTGTCCTGGAGAGCCTTAGATCTTATGAACAATTGAAGAACACCCTGCAGAGTCCACACAGGGCAGTCATTACATGCAAAATGGATGCTGGAAAAAGAAAACATTTGACCCTTGCATTGATTGAACTTTTCTTCAAAGTGCCCTTCAGGGAGAACTGAGCTGGTTGCCAGGAAACAGATTTCTTTCTGGAATCAATTCTTTGCCATCCTAAGTGACTGCGAGTTTGTCACTTTCTCAACTTACAGTGACAAGCATTCTCCCTCTCAGAATTCTTCCTCAATTAAGGTCCAGAAATTCAGAATACATCTGTAGAGAGTTGTGGGCGTGTGAAGTAATGATTCTTTTTAAATTGTACATTTTAATAAAGCTATCGAAGTATCACATCATTTTAAAGATATTGAGTGATAACAATTGAATTCCCTAAAAAGTGCCGTTCATACTCCTTCTCTGTGTGAACCTTGCTTGCTGTTAGGATGGAAACCTGTTGTGTGTGTTTTAAGGGGGTACGAAATCTTGAAACAAGCTTGGGAGGCATGGGCCACTGTGATGGAGGGCCAGTGTGTCTATCCTTGACATCTTCACTTGCAAACTGAGAATCCTAGGGGAGGAGCTCTCCAAGGCGGCTCTCGCTCATTCTATGTAATTTCAGATCACTTCTTTCTGGTCTCCCAGAGACACATAACAGCCTAGCAAGGAAACGGAAGCAAACAGGTAAGCCAATAAAGAAAGAGCAGCTTTACATTCTAAGTGCCTGAAGAGCCAAGTTAATGGTGGCTATGAGTATTTGCAATAGGGCGGCGATGCTGGTGTGGGGAGGTAAAAGAGTGTATGTGGGGGGGAGGGGGAAGGTACGTTGACAGCAAGAAACCATGGGAGCAAGAAGTTCTGTTAACTTGATTTTTTTCCTTTCTATCTTTCTTTCTTTTTTTTCTTTCTTCCATTCTTTCTTTCCATCAAGGTGTCAAAAATGTATTGTTTAAAGTTGACAAATCAAGGAGAACTTTTAATATGTTATTAAAAGTTATTGGGAATGTCATTAGAATAAAACAGAGTATCAGTCTTATCAACTAGGGGAAAGTATATTCCCTCAGCACACTCCGTAAAGGAAGAAAGCTGTATAGCTAAAGATAAACAAAAACACAAAAACGAAGAACCAAATACATAGCACAAAATGAGACGCCAGAACAAAGATTTAAAATAGTTCATTAGTAAATTTAAAGGGGAAAACTCTTATTTCAAAGAATATTGTTCAGTTGGATAAAAATAATCATAAATGCAAAGCTGGCTGTGGTGGCACATGCTTTTAATCCCAGCATTTGGGAGGCAGAGGCAGGCAGACCTCTGAGTTCGAGGTCAGCCTGGTCTACAGAGCAAGTTCAAGGACAGCCAGGGCTACAGAGGGAAAGCCTATCTTCAAAAATTATTTTTTTTGATATTTTGATATATTTTATATATATATATATGTAATCAGTTAAAGAAAAGTTCAAGACAGGAAACCACCCAAAGCAAAGGTGAATGCTTACTATTAATAAACATACAGTTTAGTAAGTTTTTTGTTCTTATTTCCATTTGTTTGATTGTTTGATTGGGAATTTTTGTTTGTTTTGTTTTTTTAGACAGATTCCCACTCGTAGGCTTGGATAGCCTGGAAAACTACGTGGAGCAGCCTGGCCTTGTGCTCCCAGAGGTCTCCCTTCTCAGTGCAGGGATTCAAGGCATATGGCACCTTAGCTCAGCTTACTGTTGCTTTGTATTTTCTTTCTCTGAATGATCTGGCTATGTAGCCCAGGCTGTCCTCCATCTCAAGACCTTCCTGAGTACTTACCAACTGGGTGTGCACCACCATGCCCCATTCAAGGTCGTGTCTCTTCACTGGGCAAGTGGCTTTGCTTCAGAATGCATTCTAAAATGCAGTAAATTACGAGGACAAACGAACGAAAGACAGTCGTGAGAAATTTGCAATCACTTCCTCCAACCTATGAGAGATCAAGCATGGATGAAAAAATAAGCATTGCTTTGAAGATTCAAACCCCACAGCTCAGACAGTAACGTCTATGTATTTCTATGCTCGTGTGCATGTGTATGTAAATGCTGAAAATCATTTAATTATTCAACAACTATTTTTAACTTTTTATACGACTTTTGACAAAATCTTATTTTATTAACCCAATAAAACAATATCATTAAGCCAAGTCTGAACCTTACTAAATAAAGGGAACTGTGAAAAACCTCTAGCTCAGTCAGAAGCAAGACCGGATGTTCACTACCTTCCTTATCGTTTTAGTAATGTTCTAGAAGTTCTAACAGTTACAACTGAACAGGATAAAGGAAATGACACAAAGAATGAATAATAAAATTATTTGCAGATTGTACAGAAAAGATAATCAATATAAAAATTATTAGAGTTGGTGAAAAAGTGCAGAAAATCAATGGATGTGGAAATAAAATATGAAACAAATGGAAAACAAAACAAAAAATACTTATAATAAGACACCGAGAGGGTACAGCTGAGTGGCTCAGTCAGCAGGAGCATTTCCACCCCAAGTCCGATGGCCAACGTTGGATCTCCAGAATCCACATGAAAAAGCCCACACTCCCTCTGCAAGGTGGAGGGCAGGAAAAGGAGAGCATCCTGCAGGCTCATGGGCCAGTTAGCCTGGAGTACACACCTCAGGAGAAACAAGGGACACCATCTCAGCAAGGCAGAGTGAGAACTCCTGTAAGTTGTCTCCTGAATGCCACAGCAGGTAGCATACACACACACACACACACACACACACACACACACACGGACAGACGCACACACGAATGCACGCATACATACACGCACAGCCAGACACGTAATTAAAGAAAAAAGTCATGTCATGAAACACATTCAGTGAAAATGAAAATGATAAAAAATATTTAAAGCTTCTAACACGGCAAGAAAAAGCGGAAAGACCTGAAGTAGAAAGTTCTGGTTCTGTCATGTGATACTTTGCTGAAGCAGACCCATGAAAAGACACACAATGTCTGGACAGAGTATGAGTAGGACCCAACAGACAGTGACGGCGCTTGCATAGCTAACTGTGCAACCCTTCGTTGGTCTTTGGTGATCTTCGCTTTGTGGAGGGAGGCACAGCAGAGAACTTCTCCTGGCCTGCTGACTGGTTCTGATCGTTCCGTCAACTTGTGCCAGTTCGGAGAAGGCCTGGCTGTTTCTGCTGGATCATGCTTCTGCTGTTGGTTTGCTTTAGGTGACACTTTAGAACTGTTGGTTTCCTGACACCACTGAATTGACTGCTGGCTACCCTAACAATGGAGATTGGAATCGCCCCAAAGAACTACTTCTAAACAGGTCCACATCCCCTTGTCTTGTTTACCATCTTTTCTCCCCTACCTTTGGATGGTGGGCTAGAAGAGGGGTTGAAGCATTTGAGAACACTTATCATTAAAGTATGTTTTGAAAAATCTAAGCCTACAAAGAACTTTCAGAAATATAAGGGGAAGTTAGACAATCGGTAGAGAAATGGTTTCAAAGAATATAAACAGAATTTGGGGCTCCTGAGACTCCCTCTGATTTGTAGATGGTCTATCTCTGTCTCTATCTCTGTTTCTCTCTCTGCTTGTGTGTGTGTGTGTGTGTGTGTGTGTGTGTGTGAGAGAGAGAGAGAGAGAGAGAGAGTGTTTCATCATTCTTAATAAAAGTCTTTCTTCAGGGCAGGGAGATTACAAACAAACTTCAAAGAAATGCAAGTGATATTACAGATATAAAACAATGTTTAATGTCACCCATCAAGACAGATCCATATTTGCAATATTTTTTAGTTATTGGGCAAAAAATTCAAAGGGTTGACCACACACAGACTGACACATAGGGAAACAGTGGTGCTCTAGGTTTCTGTTTTGTTTAGGGTTTGGGTTTGAGGCTAAGACAAGGGTTCCCACAGTAGCCTGTGATGGCCCCAAACTTATTACCTCACCCATCACCCAGGCTAGGACTACGGGCATGGGCCACCACACTCCACGTGGTATTGGCATTCTTGCGCATTGATGAAGGGGTAAAAACTGGTTCAACCTCTATAATGCAATTTGCCAAAATCAAGATTATTCAGAATTTTGGTCCAGCATTCCAATTTTAGAAAACTCTTAAGATAATTGCCAGAATAATCAAGATATCCCAACAGTGTCCAGAAGTGCAAAACTCTGCAGCCAAGAGCGTTCAGCAGATGGCTCAGCAAGCCGTGCGGTGTCCTTATAAAGAAGGTGATGGGTGTGCTGGAGTGAAGATGCCCAAGGTGTGGCAGTTAAAGTGTGTGCATGTGCACACCTATGTGCAATGTATGTGCTATACTAATATGTGTGAAAAATTTCAAGAAGTGCATAAATGTTATTGTCAGAGGTTCAACACAGGAAAGTAGCCAGGGCTCTTTCATGTGTATCGCTGTATTGTGTTTGTATGTGCTGTGTGTGTGTGTATGTGTGTGTGTGTGTGTATTTACTGTGGTAGTTTCAAGTATTATTTCAGGTTTACTAATATTTTTAAACTCGTTTTCTATTTGTTTTGTGGTGTTGAAGGTGGTACCCACATGCTAGGCAAGTGTTCTACCATTAACCTACATCCCAGCTCCTTAAATGTTTCTTTGTTTGTTCTTTCATTCATCCTTCCTTCCTTCCTTCCCTCCTCCTCCTCTTTTCTTCTTCCTCCTCTTTTCTTCCTCCTCCTCCTCCTCCTCCTCCTCCTCCTCTTCCTCCTCCTCCTCCTCCTTCTTCTTCTGTTTGTTTGTCTTGTTTGTTTGTTTCCTTTCTTCTTTGCTGTATGTCACTGGCTGGCCCGGGTTTCACATTAATCCTTATCCTCCAGAAAGCTGGGATTACAGGCATGTCCCACCACAACCTGACTCTAAATGTTATTTTTCAAGTGTTGAAATGAAGAGGGGAAAAAAAGAATGATTTTTCTGTAGGAGATGAAGAGTCTGTAGATCTGTCCTTCTGGAGTGTGAAGGTCTGTTCTCTCTGGACAGTGGCTAGCCATTCTTAGTTTCCTCAGAAGAGATCTTTTCAAAATGAAATATTTAACCATATGTATTCTCCTGTATATAATTAACAGCCACATGAATGCTGAGTGTGATAGCACATGCCTATAATCCCAGCCCTTGGGCACTTTCACTGTGGAGGAAGAAGGACCAGTAGTTCAAGGTTAGCCTCAGATACATAGTAAGTTTGAGACCAGCATCAACTACATGATACCTTTATTGTAAAAACAATAATAATAATAATGAATGAATGAATGAATGAATGAATAAAAAAGATAAACTTGAACAAGCACATAAAATCTTGAGCTTTTAAGTTGATAACTCTCTTATACAGTGCTCTATTTGTAGGATTAAAAAAAAAAAAACAAAAAAGACTGCGTCCATGGATGAATGACACAGAACACTTACTAGTCCTGGGGAAGTATACTGGGAGTAGACAAGCTAAGACAGAGCAGACAGTAAGTCGTCAGAGTCACTGCTGTTCCCTCTGCTGCAAAGCATCCTCCGTCACTCATCTCGAGGTCAGTGTTTCTCAAAGTGTGGTCCCTGGCCAGGAGCACCAGCATCCCTGGACATTCATTACTGATGCAGAGAGCAGGTTCTTTCTGGGATTGGGAGCTAAGAGGTGGCTCAGCGTTTAAAAGCACTCGCTGCTCTTCTAGAGGGCTCAGGTTCCCAGTACTCACGTGACAGCTCACACCATCTGTAACTTTAGGTTTGGGGAATCTGATCCCCAAAGCTACCAAGCATGTATGTGCTGAGCATATAGACATGCAGGCAAACCCTCGTGTGCATAAAATAAAACTACCCATAAAGAAAAAGGAGAGAAATCGGGCCCTACTGCAGGGTGTGGAGTAGGAATATGCCTTTTAACAAGCTCTCAAAGGCATTCCAAGTTTGAGAACCTTTGTTTTAGTTTTCTAGAGACGGCCACCAACAGGAGTAAACATTGCCTGGTCTCTGCAATCTGCCTTCTAAAGGGAACCCAAGATGGCATGACTAGACATCTCTTGATGGGCTTTGCATCCTCAGCATCTGGGAGGTACATCAGCTCTGCCTGCTAATTTAGTATCTGCCTCGCATCAGAGAGGCTTGTCAGACAGTATTGGTTACCTCTCTGAAGGTTCACTACCCCAGCTCTCCTGCCCAGTGTCACACTCTATCTGCATATTGAAAGTATTCCTGCCAAATACGTGCCAGTTCACAGTTGAAGACTAGGATGTTAGGGATCAAACCCTCTTGTGAGGAGGAATGCTACCTTCAACAAACCCCTGGAGAGCAAGGCCCCTGCCAGGCTGAAAACTGCTCTCTCCATCCTCAGCCCAGGGAAGGAGGTGGCATCTCAAACAGGAAAGAAGAGGATCCCAGAACCCAGAGAAAGGCTCAGCCATCCAACTCTGGACTTCCTATTCAGGGCACTGGTTCTTATAGCTTAGATCAACTTGACTACGATGCTCTAGTATTTACTGAAACACTCTAGAATAAAACAAGGATTATTATTACTTACAAATATGGAGGGACCGAGGCATTCGGTCACTTTGGAATAAGTGACAGAAGCTGAGGTGGATGTTTGCTCTCAGACACTGGAAGCGAGTCACTGAAGCTGTTTCCTGGATGTAGAGCAGAGGGGAGAAGGTGGCATCAACTGAGTGGGCTTTGCCTCAGGCAAACTTGGTGTATACCACAGTTCTGAGGTTAGCCGACGAAGAAGGCTGGAAACACGAAGGAAGGAAGGAAGGAAGGAAGGAAGGAAGGAAGGAAGGAAGGAAGGGAGGGAGGGAGGGAGGGAGGGAGGGAGGGGGGAGAGGGAGGGAAGGAGGGAGGGAGGGAGGGGAAGGGAGGAAGGGGGAGGGGGGAGGGAGAGAGGGAGGGAGAGAGAGAGAGAGAGAATATGAAAGGGAGTCAATAATTATTATAGAAAAATAAAAAATGACAATATAAAAATTACAATGTATTCTTTTAGCACTAGGACAAAATAGTCATCCCCTGTGAAAGATCACAAGTCCCTCCCTTGTCTCGTTAAAAATGTTTCTATTGACTGAGATCTCTCTGAGCAACATACTCTGTCCAGCCTTCTCACCCAAGTGACTCAAGTTGGCCAAAGCAGAGCCCTTTGAGGGGACACAACTCTTCAGAGTGAAGACTACCTCTTCTGACTGGAAATATGCTGCCCAGAATCCACTGGGGGTGACTGCTCCAGTTAGAGACGGGGTCCCCACTCACATCACCTTGAGTAGCATCCACAAGGTCGCAGGAAGAGCTCGGTGAGCAGAGACAAGCTCATTTAAGACTGCAGCCCAACCCCCACCCCCTCCAAGTAGCCAAGTTGTAAATCAGGTCTCTTGGGTGATAGCAAACCAAGTTTCAAGGTTACAGGCAATGGAGAACAGAGAGGGAGATGGGGACTCACTTATCAGCACCACATTTAAAACTAAAGCAACCAACAGCTCTGGTGGGAGACCTGGCGTGGTCTCAACTACGTCCCCACTGAGGCTGGCAGACTTGGGGTGCTGTGAGACTTAAATGCCATTTTGAGCAGGTTTTGAGACCTGTGGTCAGATGAATCATAACTGTTCTTGGTGGCAAACTTCAACAAAGTTTTTCTTTCACTGTAAGAGTCAGAAAAATTCATTTTCCAGTGTGAGGACTCCAACAGTTGTGTGTGTGTGTGTGTGTGTGTATGTGTGTTCATGCACACACACACCCTTATTGGGGTAGGGGCACCATCTCTGGTTCTCCAGTGTGCACCTTTTAATTTTTCAATTGATTATCTTTTAAATCAGATACGCCTGTATCCAGCTTAACAGGAAACTTGGTGTTGGAGTAATTAGTGGTATACGGGAAGACATGCAAGAATAAGAGATCCCATTGTGGGCTGGAGGGATGGCTCTGTAGTTAGAGGCTTCTATTGCTCTTGTAGAGGACCCAAGATTGGCTCCCAGCACTCACACAGAGGGACTCACAATGGTCTGTAACTCCACTTCCGTGGAGACCTAACACTTCTGATCCTCTCAGACACCTGCCGTAACGCACACATGCCCAGATACAGACACATACACATAACTTTTAAAAATGATTTAAAAAGAAGTCACATTGTGTGGTTGCAAGGGTTAGATAGGAGGGCAATGACAAGATCCAGGTCCTCCCATGTGAAGGCTCTATGCTAGCTAGCAGCCACCCTGCCTCCTTGGAGGTGAGCAAGCTCAGACTCAGGCTCCAGCAGCATGGTCCTGATTCAGGTGATTCAATGGTTACCTAATAAACAGGGATGTGTGGAAAGGCCCTCCTCTTTATCTACTCCCCTCCCCCCCCAACACTGGTAAAAAACGTAGTTGGCCACATGGTGCTGATATGAATGCAGAAGGGACCAGCTACACAGTCCTGATTCTGTGCCATGTGCATAGCCAGAAAAGCTGGGCACCTTATTGTCATGTGCTGGGACAAGGTTACTGACTACCTCTAGCCCACTACTGACTGGTTTGTGCCTTGCTGGTCCTCAGAAGCACTTAGGACTGCTTCCCATTGTGGGACACATAGTTCGCCGCCCTCCTCCTCCTCCTCCTCCTCCTCTTCCCCTTCCTCTTCTTCCTCCTCTTCCTCCTTCTCTTCTTCCTCCTCCTTTCACCACCTTCCTCCTCCTCCTTTGGTTGTTTGAGATGTCTCTATATAGCCCTGGCTGTCCTGGAACTCACTCTATAGACCAGGCTGACGTCTCGGAGGTCCGTCTGTCTCTGCCTCACGTGTTCTGGGATTAAAGACATCACCACCACACCCAGCTTCACCATGCTTCTTCTTTGAACAATATACCCAAGATACAACTCACAGACCACATGAAGCTCATGAAGAAGGAAGACCAAAGTGTGGGTGTTTCCATCCTTCTTAGAAGGAGTAACAAAATACTCATGGGAGCAAATATGAAGACAAAGTATGGGACAGAAATTGAAGGAGGGGCCATCTGGAGACTGTTCCACTTGGGTATCCATCCCATGTGCAGTCACCAAAGATAGATGCTGATGTGGATGTCAGGAAGTGCATGCTGACAGGAGCCTGATATAGCTGTCTCCTTAAAGGTCTGTTAGAGCCTGACATATACAGAGTCGGATGCTCATAGCTAACTATTGAACTGATCAAGGGGTCCCCAATGGAGGAATTAGAGAGAAGACTGAAGGAGCTGAAAGGGTTTGCGGTCCCATGAGGAGAGCAACAATACCAACCAACCAGAGCTCCCAGGGTCTAAATCACCAGCCTGGGAGCACATAGGGAGGGACCCATGGCTCCAGCTGTATATGTAGGAAAGGGTGGCCTTGTTGGGCATAGTTGGGAGAGGAGATCCTTGGTCCCATGAAGGCTGGATGCTGAGTGTGGGGGAATACGAGGGTGGGGAGGTGGGAGTGGATGGGTGGGTGGGGGGCAGGTCCTCATAGAAGCAGAAGGAAGGGGATAGGAGTTTCTAGTGGGTGGGGTGGGGAAAGGGGATAACATCTGAAATGTAAATAAAATATCCAATTTAAAAAAAAAAAAAAGAACCCACTGCCCTGATAGCACATGGCCACCAAAACCAGCAACACTTCCTCAACAGCCCTGCCATTGTGAGCAGAACTATCACGGGCACATGACTGCAGCAGATTTCCTCCTTGGTGTGTTTATATAAAGAGAAAGAAAGAGAATACGTTTTGTGGGGGTATGTGGTGAGGCATGGGAGAAGGGGATGTTTCAACGGGCCCATACCGAGGCACCCCTTCAGGACCAGCCACACCACTGTATAGTATAGAATAGAATTTATTCAGGGCATGAGGAGGGGAGTTAAGAGGGTAGTAGAGGCAGAGGGGGGGGGGGGCGGGGAGGGGAGAAGAGAGGAGAAGAGAAGAGAAGAGAAGAGAAGAGAAGAGAAGAGAACAGAAGAGAAGAGAACAGAAGAGAGAAGAGAAGAAAGTAGAGGCTGGCCATGACCACGTGGAGGGGGGAAGGGAAAGGGGAAGGAACGAGGAGGCAGAGGGGGAAATCAAGAGAGGAAGAGCTCAAGAGAAGAGGAGGGGGCAAGCACCCCCTTTTATAGTGGGCAGGCCTACCTGGCTATTGCCAGGTAACTGTGGGGAGGAGCATATCTGGCCGTTGCCAGGTAACTGGAGGAGCATACCTGGCTGTTGCCCACACCCACAGTGTGGCGGTGGAGTTTAGACAGAATGATAACATTCCTGGCTCTTGAAGAGTTAGTTGCTTCTGTAATCTGAAAATACCTGTAGCAGTGACTAATGCAAACTCGTTAGAGATGTGAGAGTGATTCTAAAGTCCAAAGCGAAGGACATTAGACCTTCTGCTGTAGTCATGTGCCTTCTTCATCTGAGGTTTCTCACTTATTTTGCTCCTCATTGGGGAAGTCCCACCTACTTTATGCTTGCGGTTAGTACAGCCTGGCTTATAACTGACCACTATGGGGGGGGGGGAGTGTTTAATGGATAAGTGTGTACAAAGCAGAGATCTGCAAAAAGATATTTTCTTCACTTAATAATTGCCCACGGTTCAGAATTCATTATTTTAAAGTCTTTGCTATGCAGCCTACATTGGTCTTGAACACAGCATCCTCCTGCCTCCGCCTCCTGATCACCGAGGTTACAGACCATAGGCTATCATATCCAGATGAGAAAAAAAAGTTTATTTTCCCCTAGTAACAAGGCGTTGGCTGCTAGGTAGTAGGTACGACACAACAAGGAGGGAGAGGGAGTGGCACTTGCGCTGACAGTTTGGGTTTGTATTTGCCTGTAGACTCCTCCCTCTCTCCCCTTGGCAAACTGTGCACTGGTTGAAAGAGGAGAAAACAGTCCTAGTCATTCTGCTATTCCTGGGTAGTTCTCTACCATCCCTGGTCAGCCCCAGAGCCCGTAGGCTCTCATTAGGAGTCATTGCTGCAAAACAGACACAAGGGAAACCACCTCCAAGACCAGTAGCTTTTTCGTATAGGCAGAGTTTTGGGGGTCTTACAATCCATCTGTCCTTCGTGTTTGGACTGAGTCCCCAGGCTTAATCAGAATGAAAAAAGACGCCATGACGTCACCAACTCCTCCGCCTCTGGTACCGACTTTTGTGGGAGATTTAGATATCTTCTTTTCCATAAAAACCATCTCGAAGACAGAAAGGACTGCCGCCCCATTCGGTTGAGGTTCTAATGGAGGGAAGCCGCGAAGCAAAGTCAAGGAGCTGCGCTGGAAACCTCGCACTAGGAGCGCCCGGAGTCTCCAAGCTGGCGGGTGGGAGGCACATCCTGACTGTGTGGTGGGCTATAAAACGTGCACGATTTCCTCCGGCAGGTAACTTAATGAGAGCATAGAATTGGGTCGTCAGAACGGCAGACCTGCCCATCTGCATAAACCAAGAGGCCAGGCTGCGTTTTTTATGGGCTGCATGAAACAAAAGACACTCTGCCCATTGCGGTATTCCTTGTCTAGCCCAGAGCCACAGTAACTTCATAACAAGAACCGAGGGCAGAGACATTTCCAACCGCTTGTGGAATGTGCTGCCCCAATCCTCTCAATTTAAAGGAGGCCTCCAGCTACTGACCAGGCAGCTGTTAATCTGCTTGCTTACTGGAGAACAGTAAAACATCAACCCCCAGGCCCATCTTAGCAGGGGGCAGGAAGCAGCCACCGGCTTGATCTCTGGGAAATTGTTGGAAAAAAGGCCTGGCAGGAACCTGGTAACTTCTTCCCCTCTTTCCTAGCCAGCAGGCTCTGGAAACATCAGCAAAGCAGAGGCGAGGTGCTATGCCCCTCAGACACCTCAGAGCTGCTAAGAACTGGGAGGGGTGCTCTGGCTCTCTTTAAAAAGACTTCCTGATTTTTCAGGATTCCCCTAATGAAGAGAGAGAAGTCAGGGAGAATGCTCCAATTATGTTCAGCAACAAGGAAATCCAGGCCATCTCTTTTCTGGAGATGAAAAAGTTCCCAAACAGGGGAGTAGGGGTGGGGGAAGGATCTACACTCGTAGGGCCTCATCCATTCACTTAATAATATTTATCAAACGTCTATGAACCAGATCCTTTGCAAGGGAGGACTAGAAACGAGTGGAGGGGGATGAGGTAAGGCCATTGCTCACAAGGACCTACGATCTTGGGGAGGATAAACAAGCCAACGGAACGAGTTTAGGAAGTTCTGGGGGAGCTCTGGAGAAGACCACCTCATCCATCTGGTGAGGGATCAGCAATCAGCTCAGTTGGATTGAAAATTTAGCAGAGAAGTAGAGGACTTTTCCACGTGTGTCTTCGAGGGGTGTCCCTAGAGGGTTAGCTCATAAGAGCTCCGTATCAATGACCTAATAATCCATTGACAGATCCAGACACTGGATGGATATTGGAAGGAAGAGCTTAGCTGGAGGAAGTGGGTCACTGGGACATGTCTTTGAAGGGTATATTTTCCCCTGGCCCTTTCCTGTTATGTTCTCTTCTTCCTGTCTACCATGAGGTGGATGGCTCCAGCTACTGTGGAATTCCCTCTCCCTCCATGCTCAAGGTGATGGAACTAGCCACCCTGGAGCTGAAGCCTCCGTCAAACCATGAGCCAAAACAAATTCTATCCCCTTACCTAGTTTCTCTCAGGTAGTCATCCCACGGACAGAGTCCAACGTTTAACTTCCCAGAGAGGAAGACACGTCAGAGTAGACATCTAAATATGCTAATAGCAGCCATTCCGAGCAAAAAGGAAGAATTCTAAGGAAGAGACACCAAATGATGGCAGCTGCCATTTCTGCCAGGAAATTCCTGTCTGTTTCCCAATCTTACGCTCAAATTTGCTCTAGACTTCAGGACAGCAGCAGGGGCAATTTTTTTCTTAGTTAGGTCACCTGGGCTTTTTGCTCCCCAAGGCCCTTGAAGTCCAAGCTTTTGAGATGGATTCCATTGGCCATGTAGATTTTTAATTTGACATTTTTTTTATTTTGACTAGTCCATGCAAATTAACTTGGAAAAGATACAAAGCAACAGAAAATTTCATGTACTGGTTACACGGGGAAAACTGTTAGCGAATCCAAGAATAAAGATGAACAGAGTTTTTAACCTAAAAGGAAGTGTCTAGTGACCATGTTTTGCCTGGAGTGGGTAGAAATGTAGATTCCTGCTGGTGTTACAGAAGACCTGGGCAAGCATCCTGACTGAGAGTTAACCCCCAAGTTAGCAGTGGCCATTTTGCCTCAGTGGATCTGTGGAAATAAAAACCCAGGAGTAAAAGAACAGAGACTGTGGGTGTTGTTTACTACTGAAGAGCAGCAGAGAGCTCAAGAACAAGAGAAGGGGACCGGGTAAGGTCGAGAGACTACGGAAGGCTTTGGTTGGACCACTTGGAGAGATATGAAAGAGTTGCAGGACACAAGAGACAGAGAAGAGACATTATTGGGACCTCGTGTCTGGAACCAAACCACCTGGTTTCAAATCATGACTTATTCATTGACTACCTTACCTTAGACTAATTATTTAATACCCTCTGCCTCAGTTTCCACGTCCTGAGCTAATTATTTAACATGCTATACCTTAGTCTTCCTTATCTGTGAGATGAGACAATAGCTCTTACGTCATGTAGACAGGGTGTAGAGTGAACTTAAAAAAATAGACGTATAAGCGTGCTGGAACACGGGTTCTGCTCGGGAAGTACAAATCTTGTCATTATTGACCTTCATTTTTTTTCACATGCCTTCTCATATGTTCCCTCCGGGGACAAACTCCCCAAGTGAGAGCACGTGAGCCACCGTCTGCCTCGCAGCAGAGGCTGTGTGCTGCCCAGCTGTTGGTATCGTTCACTCTCCAGGCAGACTCTGGAGGAAGAATGAAAACTGACACAGAGCAGGCTCCAGAGGGTACACCAGGAATGGGCTTCTGTTGTATTTGTTTAATCTCAGTCCAAGCTTTCTGCCCTGTCTTTGACCATTTAGTTCCCGGATAAAAGACACACACAATCTTTATACGTATAATAAGCCTTAATCGGCACAAGAGCTGGGCAGATATCTATTCTCTATGCTATCGTGTCTATCTCCCAGCCGGTAATCCTTTATATAATCTGCCATGTTTTGTCTGGGCTGCTCTTAACTTCAATCAGTCAACCCCACATGGCCATTATTTTAAGATAAGGATGGCACCCCATGGCACCTTCCCCTCTATACATCTTCTTCTCTCTCTCCCTCGTGGTTCTCCTCTGACCCCGAGGCTGGAAACCCTAAACCCAGTCTATGTCTCTTCTGCCAAACTATTGGCTGTTGGCATCTTTATTTACCAATCAGAAATAACTTGGGTATAAGGTCAAATAGTGTCACTTGGGTCTATGCAGACTCTTGTGAAGTAACCATGTCTTGGGACTGCACTTAACATTACAATACATAGGAACAGATCAAACCTCAACCAGCTTCTCTTTCTACTCCTTAAACCTCTATCCACTTACCCTAAGGTGCCCTTGTAACAGCTTCCGGGCTGGGCACTGATGCCCACTCTAACACTCCATAGATGTATGAGAATGTTGTCACTTTTCCAGAAGTCTTTGGGGTTGTTTGGTTTTGAGGTTTTTTTAATTTGTTTTTGGTTTTTGTTTGTATTTTTGTTTTTTGTTTGTTTGTTTGTTTGTTTTCTTCAAGACAGGATTTCTTGGTGTAGTCTGACCTGTCCTGAAACTCTGTAGATCAGGCTAGCCTAGAACTCAGAGATCCACCAGCCTCTGTCTCCTGAGTGCTAGGTTTATAGGCAGGCACCACCACATAGCCAAGAAAAAAATATTAATCTGGAGTTGATGTATCCATTTCAAATATTCAAATATAAAACCTGAAATAGAGAAAGCAAGTGGATAGAAGTGAGGTCAGATTTCTAATCTTAAAACTTTAGAAGGTATTATTTGGAACCTCTGTACAATTCAATGCTTAGCAGGTTTTTGTCTTTGTTTGTCTCTTCGTTTTTGTTATTGTTGTTGTTTTGTGTTTGTTCTTTTGTTTGAGCCATGGTCATACTATGTAGACCAGTCTGGCCTTGAATTCATGGAGAACCACCAACCTCTGCCCCCAGAGTACTGTAATTAAAAGTGTGTACTGCTGTTGGAACTTGGTCCAAGAATGGAGTCAAATAAGGAGAATTCTGAATGCTTGTGAGAAATCTCCAAGAAACCAAGACCAGATCTTGTTACCTCAGTTTCTTTAATGACATGGAATTGTCCTTGGATTAGACTTTCCTGTCCGTCCCAGGGGTAGTGGATAGGGGTGAGTTCACTTCAGACTATTCATTACAATTGTCTATTTCTTCATATGCCTCCATGGAAAACCATGCTTTTGCTGAGTGCAGTTTGCCTTTGTGATTAGACACTTTACTCATGTGACTCCCCTTAACATTCAGAGTATGAATTGTCTGAGGCTCTTAATAAAGCTGACTATTGGCACGAGACTTTTGTCTGCCTCAGTTGTTGACTCCATTCTCCCAGGTCACAGTGTTAACTTGAATGGTAAACATACCACAACGTCTGAGAATATTTATTTATTTATTTATTTATTTATTTATTTATTTATTTATTTTAAAGACAAAAATCTCATGTTTCAGGCTGGCTTCAAACTCCCTGGGTAACTGAAAGTGACTTTTAACTTCTGATCCTCCTGCCTCTGTTTTCCTGAGCTCTGGAGGTTACAGGTGTGCACAACCATACTCAGTTTAAACGATATTAGTATCATTTAAAATACTACGAATGCCATTTTACTATCAGACTTTCAGAACGTGAAAGGGAAGTGGCTGAGCGTGGAGGAATGCACCTCTAATCCCAGCACCAGGAGGCAGACACAGGAGTTCCAGACCTTGTCTCAAAGAGCTAAAGAAAAAAAGTAATGGTTATTTACACCCTACTCCCTTTTGAAGTTGCTCAACTCTCTGCAATTTACCACGTGAATATTGAAATTTCCTCCATATGCTATGCTAAGGAAAGTGTTGCATTAATGAGGATGGCAGATTCCACTGTCAGCCAATGCAGAACGTTCCCCATCTTCCTTGAACTCGTCTGCTTTGGACTGTGGCGAGGCCTGAGCTTCAAAGGCAGCCAAACCTCCCCCAGCTCCGAGCCAAGTATGTGCTTCCCTTCCCCTTGCCAGTCACAGGATTTAGAGTAGGCACATGATATGGTTTAGTCAATGAGCCATGTGAGGGAAAATTTTAGAGCAGGGCAGACAAGGAGACTTCTGGAAAGTTTTCTTTCCCTCCAGTGGAGCCACAAAAAGGAGGTATTCATTTTTCTGGCCTTTGAACATAGAAAATGCTTGGAGCTGCTGCAGCCATGCTGTGACCACGAGGAAAACCCTAACTTGTTAGAAACTGGGGGACAGAAAAGACGCTGGGCAAGACTCTGGTGACCTTAGAACCACTTGGATAGCTGTTGCTTTACTTCCGGTCTTCCTTCCTTGTGAGATAAGGAGTCTCCTTCTTCCATGGCTGTGGGGACATAAAATAAGACCTCTGAAGTCTCAACATTCAGGAAGGTTCCTGAACCCAATTTAGCACTGAAGTAGACTTGGTACCTAATTGACTAGCCATAAGGATGTTCATTTGATGAGTATTTTCTATGTGCCTATGACTCTGCTAACTACTCCATTTTATTTATTAGGAAGATATTTTGTGCCTTTTTAAAAAAGTTTTTTTTTTTTTTTTTGGAAAGGCAGTCTTACTACACAGTCCTAGTGAGCCTAGAATTCACTAAGTAGACCAGGCTGGTCTCAAACTCACAGAAATCAACCTGCTTCTGCCTCCCAAGTACTGGGACTAAAGGCTTGTATGTTAACACATCCAGCTGTTACTATTTTAAGCACACAAAACTAAGGCACCAAACTTTAATATCCAGAGCCGCATACAGCCATGAGGCCATGCAGAGTAATCTTCAAGTCCAGCAGACCCAACGTCTTATGGGAACCTCTGTCCGACTGTGCTTTCCAGGCAGTGAACTCTAATCCTGCTAACACAAAGACTAGAGGGCAAAGGACCTCCGTAGCTCATTTGAACCCTGTCAAATAATTAATTCAAAGAATGACTCCAGTTCTGTTATGTCAGACTGAACAGAAATATTATGGACTTATTCTAACTATCACTAGGTCTTTGGGTTTGTCTTCATTGTTTGCTATAAAAGAGATAATAAGCCGGGTGGTGGCGGCACACACCTTTATTCCCAGCTTTTAGAAGGCAGAGCAGGCAAATCTCCCAGTTCGAGGGCAGCCTAATTTATAGAATGAATTCCAGGGCGGCCAGTGTCACACAGAAACACTCTGTCTTGAAAAACCAAAACCAAAGCCAGAGATAGAGAAGGAGAGGTAACATGGCCAGGGCAAAAAAATTAGAAATTATAAGAAATAGAAAAAAAAATGAAAATCACCCGTTACCCTACCACAGAGAAAAAAAATAATTAATTTTTTTTTTGCTAATAAGACACATGGCTTCTGAGAAGTATACAAAATATAGAAGATTAGGTTCCTGCAAATATTGATGCAGTTTGCAAAGAAGACAAGTTTACCTAACATGACCACCATGAATGGCAATGTAGCCCACTGTGCTTATGCTTGCTAAATACTTATTTGTTTTCCCAGGACAATTTCATACTGTGTGTCCTATATGGGCTTAGTCGTAAGAATATATTATTGTAGGGGCCAGTGAGATGGCTCAGCAAGTAAACGCACCTGTTGACAAGTCTGACCACCTAGTTTTGATTCACAGGGCTCTCATGGTGAAAGAAAAGAAGCAACTGATTCCCTGAGTTATCCTTTGACCTCCAAATACAGTATGGCACATGAACTCGTGGGCAGACACACACACACACACACACAAATAAATAAATAAATAAATAAATAAATAAATAAATGAAAAAAATATGTACTAACAAATATCTGTTATTATAGAAAACTACCTAATATGTATGACATATTTTAATTAGGAGACTTGAGAATGTGAGGGAACATAACTGAAAATACAGCATACAAGTCAAATTCTTCAACAGAAAAATACAAAACTCCACGAACTTCCAGTTCAGCCTCCTACAGATACTCAATAAACATAGAAACATGTCTAGTCTCGATACAAAGAGAATTTTGTGTCCTTCAAGTTATTGAAGATTTGTCAATATGACAATGCTTGGTGTTGGGCAGATTGCAGCCACACCCATGGAGAGAAAGTGGTGCTATTCTCTTGAAAGTAGAGTGGGCATCAGGGTAATCAGAGAAGAGGGCATCAAGTAAAGAGTGGGTATTGTGAAAGCAGAACAGCGGGCATCAAGACTCCTCGCTGGGTTCTCTTCACCATCGCTGGAAGAATGGTACCTCATAAAGAATGAAGTTGCCCTCTGGGAGCAAGTGTGTCTCTCAAGTGTCAGGGTTTCCTAAGGGTGACTCTTACCACTGGTCTAGAGAAGGCCAAGTGGTAGCTGTACCGGCTGGCAGGGCTATTGCTGGAAAATACAATAAGGAACTGTACACTTGCTCTTGAAATAACCGAGATTTAGCTGTTAGTCCCTCTACTCAAACTGAAAATGTCATTTTCTTGTCATGTGTCTGTATGTCTTTGTCCTGTGACATACAGATTTTCTGAAATTTGTTGCTACCAAAATTATGTAAGTAACTACAGAGAGTTCTACTCCTTGTCCATGTTTTGCCGGTTCCTCTGGTATCTCTCTTCTGGGGATCTTGATCTTGTTCAGGTGCAGTTTCCTCTTAATGGTCCATGTGGCTTTGATTAGACCAGCTTATTAAAGCAATCCCTCAGTCCTGGCTAGTCATTTATTTAGATGTCCTGTGTTCAAATTCTGGAGAATGAAAAAGGTGGCTGATAGTTTCCATAAACGTTTTAAAGGGTAACAATGGGGAAATCAGGTTCTCTAATATACCAAGGGTGAACTGGGAAATAGTCTGCCTCGGTTGCTTCTCTTTGTGTGTTTTGGGTTTTTTTGTTTGTTTGTTTATTTTTTGAAACAGGGTCTCAGGTACTGGATTTCTACTCATGTATCTGAGATTAACCTTGAACTTGAGATCCCCCTGCATTTACCTTTCCAGTGCTGGGAGTACTGTCATGTAACACCATGCCACACTTCTCAGACACTTCTGATCTCCATTTGCTATGAGGAAAGCCAGTGTGAAGCCCAAATCTGCTCTTAGAGCAACATAGAGCAGAGAAAGGCGGTCAAAGCCAGCTCGAAGCAAGCTTGACGTCCACCCCTCCCAGCTCCCACTCTGCAAACCAAGGCATCTGTATAGTTTCAGCTTGATTGAGGTGGCCTTTGCTATCTCCTGCAGAGAGAACACAGAATGACCCTTTACACTAGAGTCAACCTGGGATTCCAGGGACCTGGGCTCCCAGCTGCAGCCTAATTACAACACTTTGTGTGCAATTACTTTGTACAAATCCCAACTTCCCCAAACCTCCATTTTTCTCATCTAGTTAAGACTGCTAATTGTAATACTTGTCCTATTTACGTTGTGAAATATAAAAGACACACCAGTCTACTGAAATGTAATAGTTATACGGATCTGAGAGTAGTTGTCATACGTATCCGAGATGCTGGTACTATTAGGGTAAGTAAATTAAAAACCCACCTAAGCAATCTCCTTGTCTTCTATGTGCATGTGAACTGCTTGGCTTGGATTTGAGTGGCCTGTAATCCTTCTCTCTTTGCTTCCCAGTCCTAGCCTTACATAGACGTGGCAGACAATCACAAAACATCCAAGATCCTGTTCCTTCTTGCTCAGCAGATTCCCAAAATGCCAGACAAAAAGATACAGAAGAGCAGCGTCTTGCTGAAGCCCCGCTCCATTCTGTATTCTGAACAGGGATCAGAGATGCGATACTTAAAAGGCTTTTTAGAACTTTGTAGAAAATTGTCTAATCCAGGAACCGACAAATGTAGGTTACATTTATCCTCCTAAAAGGTAAATGAAATTGCCAAAATCGTGTAATGGATTGGCAGAATTTTAAATGGAAACCGTGTGTTTTCAGAAACTCGCTAACTGGTGATCATTCACTTGCAAACAGGAATTAAACTCAAGTGAGGAAAAGAAGAATTCTGTGAGAGACACCGGCGCAAAGCAAGGACCATCGAGAATTGAGGACGCCACTGGTCAATTAAGTACCACGTAAAGATTTCCAATTTTCTTGTAGTAAATTATTTATTTAGCTCTTCCATACCATCGATATATTTTACAAGTTTAATACCCAAATTATAGCTGGCCCACCCATTTATGGCCCCATAAATGAGTTCTGACTTATCAGTGTGAATCCCTGTTCCTGGCAGTGTCAGACTTAGATTGGATTTGGATCTATGGCTTTTATCCTTATCAGACATTCTGAGACTGGTATTTTATTGCTATATTTAAAATGGAAAGTGCTTTGAAATAGACTTGGGAGGGGGGCAGAACTTGCTCTCACCCAATGTGCCATTTCCTGACTTCCCATCAGCTGAGGTTGGAAGTGGGCAGCCCTTCTCCGATGGGGAACTCCCTCCACACAGGATCTTCTCTTAGAGGAGAGTGAGTGATTAGGAAAAGTCTTTAGAGGAGCTGTGTTGCTCAGCTGCCGTGATAGGCAATCTCCATGCATGTATTCTCTGTAAGTCAAGGAAATACTGAAGAACATAAATGAAACGCATCTGCCTGTTTTGCACAGTTGAACATGCGTGTGGAGCTAAATTGTCAGGCCTTGTTTTCTGGGTCTGAATTTTGTAAAATACAGAGAATAAACCAATAAAGGTTATGACAGAAGACTAACAAATAAAACCTAGGCAATTGTCCCCACTTACAGTTACAAAGTATATTCCAGAGGTTGGAAAAACAGCCCAGCAATTAAGAACACTGGATACTCTTGCACAGGACCCAGGTTCAAGTGCCAGCACTCACATGGTAGCTCACAACCATCTGTAACTCCAGTTTCAGGGGATCTGACACCCTCTTCTGACCCTTCTGTACATGTGAAGGCAAATACCCACCCATATACATCAAACAAATAAATAAATGACTAGACGAATGAATTAATAAATAAATAAAGGACTGAAGAGATGGTATCAACCCTGAGATTTGCAAGAGAAAAAACCAGTTCCATTTTTAAGCCAAATTTGAAGCAAGCTTTAATTAAATAGTGACCAGGATGGACTTTGCTCAGGAACACTCCCTGGAATTCCCAGTCAGTGGTTAGGAGACACGTGTTATAGGAGCTTTTAAGGAAAAAGCTATTAGGCCACTGCATTTTCCCATGTGGCTATGTTATCTTCCAAGAACTACAAGTCCCAGCATTCCAGGAATGCTCCTTGGGCAGGTATGGCTTACAAGTTAACTTTATCCTCCTTGAGTGGTATCCTGGATCAAATCTTTGACTCTGGGATGAGTACTTGTTTATATTGGGATCGAATAACAATCAGGTTAATGGTACCCAGAGAGGATTTATCATCTAGTTGAGGCATCAGTGATGTAAGAACCAACTGTAATTAGCAGAAGCAGAAGGGCCAAAGGCCCTGTGATGGCTGACATCACTATATAGGAGGAAGCTAGAAATGGATGGGGCACCAGTCACTTATTTTATTTCAAGCCCCTTTTTGTAATGTTTCTTTGAGCATACCCAGACTATACTGGGGTTTGGTGTGTATAGCAATAACACTTTTCCTTTACATCCTCTTTGTTCTGCATAAAGCAGGCCAAGTGCCCTATCATATTGTAGAACTAGTTCAGTTGATAAATCCCAACAGGCTTTCCTAATATCCCAATTGGCATTATAGGTAGCCATTTGTCCCCTATGCCAGGGAGTTTCCTTTTACCTTAGCATTTCACCCAGTGGTGAATAAAGAACAACATATTCTCTTCTGTAACTACTTCCAGCTGAAACTAGGGTGTCATTGTCAGGACCCAGGAAGGCAGAAAGGCTAGTCAAGGGCTGGGCAGTGGGGCATTCATCAGAAGCATCTGATTCGATGACCCAGCTGAGGAGGCAGGGAGCAACCCCATAGGCTGGACTCACTTACATCAGCTTTCAGCAAGTCCGGAGAGCAGCTGTTTGCAGTCTGTAGGTGATCCCTGGATGGTGTCTGTTAGCCAAGTGGAACTCTGCTGAGACACATAGAGACTAGGTATGGAAGTTAAAATCTAGGAAATCGAGGGAAAATCTTACTTTTTGAATTTTCAAGTCCACAGTCCTAGTAATTGGGTGATGAGAGGAGTCTCAAGACAAGGGGAGACATCCTGTTCTCATGAATAGACAGGTGGGAAACTGAGGCTGCACTTCTCTGGAGTCCCCTTGACTTTGGAACAGGTGTATTCCTGAGGCTTAATAGTTTACAGGATAAGAGTTCTAGATATATTAGCATTAATCTGTACTGAAATCCACATGGTAGCATAGCTGGAGTAGACTCAAGCCTTTGAGTCTTAGTTTTGGGTTAAAAAGCATGAACATTTTCTTCTTCTGTCCAGTCATCCCAGGCTCCTATGATCTCTATGACATTGGGGGCAGAGATACTAGGGGAAGCATCAGTCTTTGGCTGCCAGGCCCAGAAGCTGAGAGGTTTTTGTTTGTTTGTTTGTTTGTTTGTTTGTTTGTTTTGTGGAGGAGGAACACGGGGGTGGGGGGGGAGTCGGGGGATCCTCTGTCCTTACTTTGCAATCAACTCTCCAATGTCCTGCTTGTCCACAGTTTGGGTCAAGTCTTGGTGGCAGGTAAGGCATTGGGACAGTCTTGCCCAGTGGTTAGCATTACCACAATCCAGGTGAAGTTCTTGCTATGCCCCATCTTCTCAGAGACTTTGGGTTCATTCCTAGGAGCTGGGATCCCTCTGCCTGACATAGTAAGCTTAAACATCTTAAATGCCGTGTTCAGCAGATCTCTGATATGTTTGAGGACCATAGAGAGACTTCAGAAACATGGCTGGGTCTGAAAAAAACGGGAGAGCCATAGCCCATTTTCAGAGCCAGTTTTTCAATAAAATATAACAGCATAAAACATCTTTAATATTATCCATATCCAAATGACATTTGAATCCCTATTGCATTGGATCCAGGGACCAGAAAGCCCAGAGATAAATTCTGAGCCTGGCTGGCTGGCTGATAAGCTCACACATTCAAGACCAGTCAGAAACAAACACGCAGTCGACACATTCATGTATACAAAACAGACAGGCAGAACATTCCTTATCTCCTCCAATGTTGTAATTTCAAAGGGGTCGGAGAATCTTGGAAGCCACTGTTGCTGAATCCAATACCCTGCCGGTACTGGGATGCTGTAGCAGGGCTGGCTGCCAGCCCTGTTTTTTTCCAAGGCTGCACACTGGCCTGAAGCGTTGCATTCTGAGATCGATCGATACATACTGTCACTGAATCCCCAGCCCCAAAAGCTCTGCCGTCTCTGGGAGTGACCTCTCTTAAGAGCAGCGCCAGAGTATCAGTCTTGTCCTTCGTCCAGCCAGTCATCCAGTGCATAATAACAGGTACATCTACAAGACAAGACACAGAGTCAAAGCGACAATGAAAAGCATAGATCCAAATGACAACAGAAAACACGAGACAGTATTTAACAGTTGAAGTCCTCTGCCTCAGAGGGTCATCAGTCTGACCAAGAGAAATTTCCTTATCGCCTTCTTGTAGAACCCAACAGAGGCAGTGCCTCTCTGAGACCTCCTCAGCTCCTGAAACCATGCTGGGCCTGTCCAAAACCTCAGCTTGGTCTCCAGTGTCATGGAATGCCCCTATGGTTCCTCGGCTCTGTTGTGCAGCCTAGGCATTTGAACCCAGCTGACAACGACGACCCAAGTGCCAGACCTCTCTGATGAGCATAGTGGCCCCCAGTGTCACTCAGAGAAGGTCAGAAGAAGAAGGAAAACAAAACAAAACAAAACAAAAACTGGTAACTGGCTGAACTCCCCAATTAACCACAACTAATCATCGGGCCCT
>NW_021620687.1:3389405-3431526 GCF_004785775.1 Grammomys surdaster | reverse complement strand
AAAAAAAAAAAAAAAAAAAAAAAAAAAAAAAAAAAAAAGCTTGCTAGCTCCACTGTGAGAAATAGGTTGGGGGTATGGGAGGGGGGACGTGTCCTTGGGAGTGCTGAGAACTACAACTCCCAGCATTCCAGGAAGTTACCTGGTCCTTGGGCAGGTAGGGCTTACAGGCTGACTTTGGGGGGGTCTTACAATGGCTCCTCTGGTTAAAAGTGCTCACCAATCTGGCAAAATATCTGGGTTTGATTCTCAGCATACACATGGCAGCTCAAATCCCCTGTAACTCCATAGGCATCTACAAATAACTAAAAATAAAGAAATCTTCAAAATAAGTAAAAGTAAAAAATAAAAAGCATTCGAGTTCTGAGATTAGTGAGTCCCGAGCATTTATAAATATGAAAACAAATACAAAGTACGACTAAGGGACAAGATTTATAATACTTGATGATGGTTTTTAAGCCTTTAGGAAAAAGTCATGAAAAGCATGCTTTAAGCTTTATGCAGAATTTTTTTAAATGTTTACATTTATTTACATGTATGCATGTATGCACACATTCAATGGTGTGCATGTAGATGTCAGAAGCCAACTTGTAGGAATTTGTTCTCTCTTTTCTATGTGGGCTCCTGCAATCAAACTTGGGTTGTCAGGGTTTGCAGCAAGCACTTCACCCACAGCCTCTTGTCAGCCTGTATTTTAAACTTTCGTGTCACCATTTTGGTCTACAAATGCATTATAGTTTTACATATTTCAGATAGGGTCTGATGTGTCCCAGGCTGGTCTTGACCTCACTATGTGACTGGGGGCCTTGAGCTTCTGATACACTGGCCTCCACCAAGGGCTTAGCTAGGAAATCCCTTAGGTGACCCTCCTTCAGCCTCTCCTCTTCCTCGGGTTACACTCACATCCCAACCTGACCCATCTCCTTCTGTCTTTTGGGATGGAAAGCGCTATCCTTCCAATTCAAGAGTAGAAAACCAAGTTGTTCCCTTTAGTCTGCGCTTTACCATTTCTTTTTTAAAAAAAAAAAAAAAGGTACTTCCACCTCCTGCAATAAGTAAAGGTCAGTGAATGTTCACTGTTGCCATATTTGAAAAGCTGGATGACAGGGATTAGAATTTTTATGTATCCTGTCATCCGGGCACATGGGAGGAAGGAGAGCTTTTGTTTGTAAGGTGGGGGTTAGAAACTTTTAATTGTTCTCTGTTAAGCTACCTTCTATGAGTAAAGAGAAAGTCTTTCCAAGGGAGAGAAATCACAGGTGTTGATAAAATCCTGTGCATTCCCATACGAGATACAATGTGTCCCTTCACTGAAGAGGAAGGACTTGCCTGGCTTTGGGCCCAGTAATGGAACAAGGGAGTCTGTGAAAGTCCTGTATATGATCTGGAACAGGGAGTAATTAGGGACATTTAGGCCACTGAAAATGGTGCCTATAAAAGACAGGGAGATACTTTTTCTGTTGTTTTTCTCCTTTTCCTTTATTTTTCCCAGCTCTGCCCTCCTAGAGGCCCGGGTTCTTGTGAACAATGACTCAATGGCCACAGAGCTTCTCCTGTGGGCCATCCGTGGCTCTTTCCCTTTTTCGCACCTGTAGAGAAATGATCTCAGTTCAGCTGTTAAGAACTTAACTGGGGGGCTGGAGAGGGCTCAGCGGTTGAGAGCCCTGACTGCTCTTCCAGAGGACCTGAGTTCAATTCCTAGCAACTACATAACCATTTGTAATAGGATCTAATGTTCTTTTCTGGTGCGTCTGAAGACAGCAACAGTGGACTCACATATATAAAATAAATAGATACTTTTTTAAAAAAAAGAACTTAACTGAATTGTCCAGACTAGGGTAGGGTGGGGGGTAGAAGACCCCCTTGTGAGTTTAGGGAGCCTCAGCATGACCCTTAGCACTGCTGAGCCAGCACTGCCGGCTGAGATTTAAGATCAAAGGCTCTCCCGTCTCTATTCCCACAGATTTAAGCGGTGACCCTTCACTCCACATCCTTTTCCCAACACCTGGGCTCTCTTTGGCACTTAACAGTTCAGCATGCTACTCGGAGCACAGGGGCATCCTTCTGCAGAGGTTGGGAAACTCTCAAGCTGGAATTGACTACACTGATAATTCGGTGGCAGCCAAGAACACATTCCTCACTTTGTTCAGAAACCCCTTCGAGTGGCCTTTAAGTATGGCCAAATTCCAAGTCAAATCATTTGGCTTGGCCATACGTACACCTTTCCCGGAACTCCAAATGGGCTTCATTCTTCCTCTGAGCCTCGTCTCTCCTGGTCTGAAGGTGGCTGTGCTTTGGGAAAAGGAAGCAAGAGGTCTGGTCAGGTAAATATTGAATGATGAAAGCAACACAGAGACAGGATCTTTTCCTGCACCCACTTTGGGAACTGAGTACTTTGGTGTAAAAGTACCCCCACCTCGAAACTTAAAACACCTCCAGGGTAAGCTTGTCCACAGAGACAGAGGGGCAAATTGTTGTTGCCAAGACGTAGAAGAAAGGCTGGTAGAAACTCCTCAGTGGACAGAGGATGTTCTTCTGGAGTGAGGTCGAAACTTTGAAACTAGAGGGAGAGAAAAAGAGGTGGAGAGGGGAGAGAGAGGAACAAGGAGAAGAAGGAAGGAAAAGAGGAAAGGACTGAGCGTGTGTATGTGTGTGTGTGTGTGTGTGTCTGTGTGTGTGTGTTTGTGTGTGTGTGTGTGTGTGTGTGAGAGAGAGAGAGAGAGAGAGAGAGAGAGAGAGAGAGAGATATTATAGAAAGTCTAAATGCAATAAATACTTCAGAACCAGACCCTTTAAATGATTGCTTGTGACTGGGTATATAGCTTGAGGATGAGCACAAGCATAGCCTGTGGCACCCTGGATTCCATCTCAACAAATATAAATTACAATATAAATTGGCAAATGTAAAATTACAATAAAGCAGAATGAATAAGAGGGTCCATAATAAGATAACTTGTTATTATGTGACTCTCCCTTCTGACACATACTCCTCCAACCTGTGTCCTAGACTCAGGCATATTCACTGAGACAGAGCTTCAGGTATAGGAGTGGAGAGAAAACTTCCTATCATCAAATCGGTGCACAGAGAGCGTTTAACGGAACAATGGGTCTATTTGATCTTCAGAGGAAAGAGTGGACTCACAGCTACCTAAGTGAACTTTATCTTCTTCCTTAAGTAAAGACCCTGAGGATGTGGGGAAAACTAAACCAAACAAAACAGAAAAGATGGAAAAGTCGTAAAGGAATTATGAAGGACTGGGATGGGAGCTAGAAGTGGATTAGAAAAAACCGCATGGGCGTATCGGAACACAGTGTGTGCACGCTGTGTGGACATACCCCAGACTCTTAACTAATTTGTACTAATGATGTCTGTTAACAATCATTTTGTTTTGTTTTGTTTTGTTTTTCAAGATAGGATATCTCTGTGTAGCCCTGGCTAGCTTGGAAACTCACTATGCAGACCAGGCTAGCTTCAAGCTCACAGAGATCAAACTGCCTCTGCCTCCTGAGTGCTTAAAGTCTTGTGCCACTATGCCTGGCTAACAATCATAATTTTAAAAGAGAAACATTTCTCTTTGTTTGAGGTTTGACTCTCACCCAGCCAGACCACACACACTGACCTGGAAAAGAAGTGCTATTAGTGCTATTGTAGTGTGCCTGGAGTCTCCTTGCACACAGCTTGTGTGCAAACAGCTTTTGCTATTGAGGGGACACCATTGACTGGAATGACAGAGTCCAGTATGATGTCCAGTGTTCTTGCCCCCAATTTCCAATCCACCTATTTGGTCCAACTTGAAAGGACCAGGCCGCAGACGAAAGTGATACACTCCATGCCTTCAGGGTGAAATGTAGACTCACTGGACAAACACTGCTGGCTTGTCCAGCAGGTGCTCAGGAGGCAATAATTAAAGCAATGCAGAAGTCACACATGCCAGACTCTTACACAATCCAGCCCTGATGGGGCTTACCTATACTCACTAATGAATATTCCACCCTGGTGCATGCCTGCAAAGCAAAACTGCTAAGTTGTACGCTAATTGATTTGATCAATGTTTCTAATTCTCTCTGAAACTTTATTAAAAAGAGAGAGAGAGAGAGAGAGAGAGAGAGTAACCAAAAGCACTCCTATGTTTGAGAAGTGTATATTCGGCAATGACAGATGCTAACTCCAGCTGGCTGTGTGCCCCAATTGCGTGAGCTTCTGAGTCTCCATAAACCCTGATTTACTAACTCTGGACTGCCCAGCTGTCCTCTCTAAGTTGCAGCTTTGCCCTGTGTGTAATTAGTGCTGAATTGTTGGTTTGTTTTCCAGTAAGAACATACAGCATACAATAAAATTTAGAAAACTTGTCAGCACTTTTTTTTTTAAATAAAGTCATAGACTCAGAGAACCCAAGAGACTGTAGAGGATTGCTTTTATTCCAAATTAGAGATGGAGCTGAGAGAGTGAGGCATCTCCAAAGACCAGCATCGGGTCAGTTAAGGCTGTGATTGGAACCAGACTTCCTGTGCCACTGGATGAGTGCCCCTGCACCATTGGTATGGAGCCACCACTTTGTCTGTCTTCCCTTGAGACGCTCCAAAGCTGAGGGATGATGTAACTCCAGAAATATACCATGATATCACTTTGAAATTATTTTTCCACATGGTATAAAGAAAACAAAACCAAGCAGTACCTCGGACTCTACACCATGACCCCCACATATGTCTCCTCCAGCACTCAGCAAGCCCAGCAAGCCTTGCTTTCGCTGGAACCTAAAAAAAAAAATCGTCTAGGCCAATTCTAAGGTCTAGACAGGTCCCAGACAGGGTTTTCAAAAGCTTTGAAATGCTGCTTGAGAATGGAGCAGTTTGGAGGCAATTTAACCCAGAAACCAAATTGACATCCAGAACATTTATTTTGAAAACATTTTTAAAGCAGCTGGTCACCCTTTAAAATACGATGCTACATCTCACTGGCAGCCAAAGAGGAAGGCTGAGATTCTCCAGCTCCTAAGACCCAAACCTAGACATGTGCAGTCTCTTTGCTAGGTGTTCTCACCCAAGGCCACTTGGTCAAAACATATCCCTAACACCAGGTTTCTCTCTCACGTTGTTCATGCCAGGGTACGCGGTCACGCTTGGAAGCAATGTACACATATCCCAGGGCTCGGGACACAACCTGACTGAGGCTTTTATTTAATGCAGCATACTTTTCCACTGGAGAAAAGCATCACAGTACAGAACTTGCTCTGGCAGGTGGGAGGTACTTCCAGTTTCTCTTCTCGGTGAAAACGAGCGAGTGCTTTTTAGATGACGGTGTCCCAAGTACACAGGCGCATCATGTAAAAGCTGTTGTATATGAAGATTCAGTCGGCAGTATCTAAGACCACAGGCAGCGTGGTCTCAGCCTGTGTCACAGTTAGGATGACGATGTGACTCTTAAAATTTAGGTCTTGAGAAAGCATGGCTACTCTCCTAGCATTGTGTGATCACGAGATCTATTGTTGATCACTTCCGGTATCACGGGGTGAGAACAGCGTCGGGCTTCACCGGCTAGGCAGCCTCTCAGTTCCCTTTTTTAAAAAACCCTTATTAGTCATGTTCAATTCAGCTTTTTAAAAGTCTTAGTCCAACCGCCCTTCGGGAACTATAAAGTGTCAATTAGGTATGACAAAGGCGTGGGATAGACACCGTTACTTACTGCCACAGTAAAAGAAAAAGATGGCTCTCTGAAGCTATCAAACCAATCTGTAAAATGGAATGGACTACTGGACCTTCAGAAAATGTGCCCAAATATTTGCAGAGTGTATTTTGGCTACCTCCCTGAAGAGATATTAAACCATTTCCTTTTACCAGAGAATTTACTACCGTTACATTTTATATTAATTTAATGACTTTGATCCAGCAATGATCATTTATTTGCCTAAATTACCAGTCCCTTAGTACTTCATTGGCAAAGGGAAATATTTCATAGGGCATGGAGTGAAGCCTCTAATGACTATCAGAGTGTAATTTAAAGTAACTTCAACAGGTATTGTAATTTTGACCAATTGAGTTACTAATTTGGAGAATCAATTATCAACCGGACCGTTTTAATCTCCTGCCTCATTTAATTGGCAGTGGCTGCCCAATTACACATCTGGCACAGTGGTGTTTGCATCAGTAAATCTCCAGCCAATCAGGCACCGACCCTGGACGCAAGACCTTACTTTTATAGGTTCTAAGACACGGGGCACTTTTATGCTTCTAGTTATTTTTTGTTTGTAACAAATTATTCATAAAATCTTCCTATTTCATCATTCCATAGTTTTAAAAAAGTGTGTGTGTGTGTGAGTGTGTGTGTGTGTGTGTGTGTGTGGTGAGAGGAAGTGAACAGGCCACAGAGACACGTCAAGGTCAGAGGTTAACTTTGTGGAGACATTGACATTTGCCTTCATCTTCCTTTATCTGAGTTCTGTGGGGGTTTGTTTGGTGGTTTGAATAAGAAATGTTCCTGACGGGCTCATGTAGTTAAACTCTGGGCCCCCAGTCTGTGGTGCTGTTTGGGGAGGTGATGGAACCTTTAGAAGGTGCAACTTTGCTAGAAGAAGCAAATCACCAGGAGTGGCCTTTGAGAATTTATAGCCTTATCCCACATTCTGCCCAATTTTCTCCATCCCCGGGCTCCTCCTTTCTCTTTTCTGTGTGTGGATAAAGGTGGGATTGGCCAGCTTCCCACTCCTGCCACCAACCATGCCGTGCTAACCTCTCCATTACAGACTATCCCTGTGGAACCATAGGCAAACGAGCTCGTCTTTAAGTTGATTCTGTATTACAGCAGTGGAAATGGTCTACATAACAGTGTACATAATTCACCAGGTTTTACTCCAGCAAGTGCCTTCAGTCCATGAGCCAGACTATTAAAGAAACCAAAGGAACAGGATGCAGAAATAGTAAAAATCCCATGATGGTACAATACACAAAGTATGCAATGGGCCAGTCATCTAGCTTGTTTCAATTTTGACATAAAACCAAGTAAAGAAGAGTGTCCATCTGGCTCCTACCACAGGCAGTGTGCTGAGTAGTCTCTGATATCAAGACTGAGTGCTTTGAGAAGTACAGCAAAGCTGACCCATCTATCCAGGGTACTGAGAAGGAAGCATGCAAAGTTCGTATTCAAGGGTTCCAAAAGACAGAAAAGGTTACCATGGAGGGGGAATCTGCACCGAGGAAATGACATACCATATGTGTGAGCCACCAGAGGGTTCTATTTGGCTGAATTATGATGAATTCACATACAAAAGAAACAACACATCTGGAGAAAGAGCCAGCACCTTTGAAGAGCTGAAGTGTTGTTGAAGATTTCCTTCTGGAAGCAGTGTGTGTGTGTGTGTGTGTGTGTGAGAGAGAGAGAGAGAGAGAGAGAGAGAGAGAGAGAGAGAGAGAGAGAATGAGAGAGAGAGAGAATGGTTACATGCTACAATCACATCGTGAGTGGTAAAATCATGGGCCTTGTCTCTGTCACCTGGTAACCTTGTGTGCTTGGGCAAACTCCTTCAACACTCTGTGTTTTGTTTTCCTAATCTGTACAGTGGTACACACATCGGTACTAAGACCCACTTCTTAAAGTGACTGGGTGAATTTAAAATAGTATGCATAATATACCCGGCAGCTAGCAGGTACCACTGAAACCATATTCATTGGTATTATTAAGAAGAAGAAGAAGATCATAGATACATTTAGGGAGGAAACTTAGCCATTGGAAACCATTTTAGGTCCTTCCTCTGCTAGACAACAGAAAAATAAAGGAAGTTCAAAGAAAAATGATGTTGGTAGCAAGTGGAAAGTTGAGGCAAAGTTAAAGACCACTGTGCTGGCGAGTTTTATGTCAGCTTGAAACAACTTAGAGTCATTCCGAGAAAAGGGAACTTCAAAAAAATGCTTCTGTAAGATCAAGGTATTTGAAGGCTTGTGGGGGATTTTCTTACTAATTGATAGAGGAAGGCCTAGTCTATTGTGGGTGAGGCCATCCTGGGCCTGTAGTCTTGGGTGCTATAAGAAATCAGGCTGAACAAACCCATGATAAGCAAGCCAGTAAGCAGCACCCTCCATGGCCTCTGCATCAGCTCCTGCCTCCAGGTTCCTGCCCTGCTTGAGTTCATGCACTGACTTCTCATAGTGATGAACAGTGATACAAATGAACCCTTTCCTCCTTAAGTTTCCTGTAGTCATGGTGTTTCATTGCAGCAACAGAAACCCTGACTAAGACAGCAACCTTGGAGGAAGAATCTGAGGACCTATGCCAAGGTGTACCCAAGCTTACTGTGTGTGACGCTTATATAATTTAGTGTCTTTCTAAAGAAAAACTAAAATAGAATACGGAGTCTCTATTAGTTTCTTCTCCCATCTCTATGATTAAACACCTGACAGAATGAACTTACAGGAAAGTTGTTCATTACAGCCTTACAGAAAGGTTGGTTTGGGCTTCTCATTTCAGGAATGATGGTCCATCCTGGTAGGGACAGCATGAAGGGATAGCTCTGTCTATGTGGCAACAGTTTCTACTCACATGATGAAGAACTAGGAAGTAGCGGTTGTGATCAAAGCCAACCTGGCCCTTAGTGACTCAGCTAGCCAATCCCCACTTCCTAAAGGGTCCACAGCCTTCAAAATAGAGCTATGGGCTAAGGACTAAGAACTCAAAGCATGAGGCTGTGTGGAACATCTCAAATTCAAACTACAGCCAAGTGTAGACTTTATTCAGAAAGGAAAGGAAATCGTGAGGAACCAACTCGAAAAAGCAAACAAAGCTGCTGTAACGGAAGTACTCATGCTTTAAATGAACTCCCAGGCAAACCTTTCTCATCCTAGGTTTTACTTTTGACTCTATATTCTTCATTTCTTCATGTGCCAAATATTTTAGAATATCCTTTTTCAAGAATAATTGCTTCTTTCCTTTGGAGGTTGATCAAAAGTTGCAAAGTATCTTAACTATAAAAAGCTTCTTTCTTATTACACTTGTTTGTTCCTTTATGGGGTGAGTGGGTGAATGTGTGTGTGTGTGTGTGTGTGTATGTGTGTGTATGTGTGTGTATGTGTGTATATGTGTGTGTATGTATGTATATGTATGTATGTGTATGTGTGTGTATGTGTGTATATGTGTGTGTATGTGTCTGTGTGTGTATGCATGTGTGTGTATGTGTGTGTATGTGTGTATATGTGTGTATGTGTGTGTGTGTATGTGTGTGTATGTGTGTGTATGTGTGTGTATGTGTGAGTATGTGTGTATTTGTGTGTGTATATGTGTGTGTATGTGTCAGTGTATGTGTGTGTATGCGTGTGTGTGTGTGTGTGTGTTTGAACTCAGGCTATTAGGCTTGGGAGCAAGCACCTTTACCTGCTGAGCATGTCAGAAGCCATGTATTGATCAGGTTTCAGTGATGAGTGACCCTCATGCTTGCAACTTCGAAAGCTTGAGAAGCTCTCCCACAGAGCACAGCCCCACACACCGATGTCACTCCTCATGTCAGCACAGTGACACGTGCTACTGGCCTTACTTCTCTGTGTCCCACTTCCCAGCAAGTCAGTACAGCAATCAAAAGGAAAATGCTGGATGTCATCCCTACCCTGGGACAACCAGCAGCTACTGAACATAAACAGGAGTGCCTCTGAAACACGTTACCCACGTGACCCCAGAATCGCACTCCCTCACCCCATCTCAAAACCGTTGACAAGAGCGAAAGGGCAGGTGAGGGGAGGGCAGACTAGAAAGAGACATCAGATTCAACATCTTGTTTTTTTTTCCCTAAAATTATTAAAGCCTACAGCCTTGTGAGTGTATTACCTACCCTCCACTGGGGGGATGGGGGGAACACCTGGGAAAGTTCTAAAGCTTCCACTCAGTCTGCCTTGTGTTAAGTCTGCCTCCTTCGGGGTAACGGCTGGATACAGCAAGTGGACAGAGGAAGAAACAGGGTTTTGAACTCAGTACAGGGGACAATTTTACAATGCCATTAAGAAAGACCAAAAAAGAAATAAGAAAAAAAGAAAGGAAGGAAGAAAAGAAGGAAGGAAGGAAGGAAGGAAGGAAGGAAGAAAGAAAGAAAGAAAGAAAGAAAGAAAGAAAGGAGTCAAGTTGAAAAGGCACAGGGCTGAGTTTGTTTAACTCTGAGACCTTTTGGACCAAATACCATAATGAACCTTACCTTATGTATGGCAGGTTTGAGATATCTGTGGAATGTTAACTGTGGTGACATGAAACAGCTAAAATTACCTAAAGGGACTCATGTAAGATTCCCAGAAGAACCAGTATGATTTCTCTGAGTTTTCTGTACCTGCAATATTTATTCCTGTTATTGACTCCTTGATTCCTGACATGATCATTCCGTTTCACTGGCAAATGTTCTTACCCTGATTGTGTTTTCAACAACAACAACAACAACAACAAAAAACCCCTGTAGTCTAAGCCAACCATGTGGGACCATGGGGAAACATTTGACATAAAGCTTCAGCAAGACTGCAAAGTCCTGGTTCCCCTTCTGTGCCTTAAATAATTCACTCTGTCTTCAGCATGTTAAGGGGTCTGATGACATGGAACCAGCAGGAATCGCCGTTCACGTTTCTCCTTCTGCCAATTCTCCTATCATAGAATAAAAATACAAAGAGATGATAGATTGTTCACTTACTGTCTTGGTGTTCATTTAGAGCATTTTGTCTGCAGCGAAAACAGAGCAATCGGAGGGTCATCCACCACAAGAGCCTTCCTGACTACTGTACGAAACTGTAAATTCACACTCGTTGGGGCTGGCGTTGCTTGACAGACTATTTTTCATATATATTACCTTTGCTATCTGTGTGCGTCCTTGCCTATCGATAGTTAACGCACCTTCTGTTATTGTTCCATGCAGCAATTGTGTTTAACTGCTAATAATACAATGATATAAGAAATTAAATATTAACGGGCAGTTTATAAAGGGGCTGAAATTTGCTCCGAAATAGATAAAATTGAAAAACATGACATGTAAAAGGCTGTAAGAGTCGGAAGGCAGTGTGTCCCTAATGTGTAAATCAGCAGTTCCCTGGGTCCTTTTAGTGTTGCCTAAGGATTAGCAGAAGTCAAAACCTAAATGCTTGCAGCAGACCCTGGGCAGGACCAGCCTGCTGTTAAAAAGAAACATGGACAATAATGCTTGTTTACTCTTTTGGGGAAAAAAAAAGATTCAAGCTACTGGAATAAAAAGACAAACAATAAAATCGGACAAAGGAATCATCCAAAACAATTACATAAGTGTCTGCCATTTTCTTGCTTTGTCTCTGAGGGAGGCATGTTCCTGGACTCCCCTGAGTTGTATTTATCTATTGCCACAGAATCTGACCAAACCAGACTTAAAGTGCTAACCTTGGTCACAAAACCTGCTGCTGTGGTGTTGATTTTCATCCATCCAAACATACTGGTTGGATTTCCAGTGTGAGGAGGGACTGACCTAAGGTGGTGTGGTAGGAAGGGAGAGGGATAGGGTGTGTTCTGGTTTCCACCATGATGTTAGTCTGCTCTGGAATTCCCTGGCTACTAAGATCACCATTCCACCATTCCTTTGGGTCAGGGATTTGGGGAGGACTCAGACACATCTGGATTGTAGTCTGGTGACTGAGGGCTGAAACACAGGGAAGAGCCGAACACCTTTGAGATGTAGTGCCGTGTCTATGGCTGCTCCCCACATCCTAGCTCGGGCTGCCTGACAACATGAAGACCTCATGGTCTCCATGAGATTTCAACACAAGTGTTTCAAAAAGCAAGGAAACTGGATTGCAGTGTGTAGGTTTGGAAGTCACATGAAACTGTTGTCACCAAACTATATAAATCAAACAGTCACGAAACCCATCTTTTAACAGGCAAGGCAAAAGATTTATGGATCTATTTCAAACCCACCCCAGTAAGAAATTAGTATCAGTAGGTTTAACGGTTGATCGGATGTGATCGGAAGGCAGAAGACGATCTCCAAGAGGGAAAATTACCACCCAAAGCATGGGATTCAAGAGGAGAATTTTTGTGAGAAAGAGGTAAATTTAGAACACAGCTAAGCAAAAATGACCAGAAAGGCAGTGGAAAGGTATGTCTAGACCCCAATAGGAGGCTGGAGACTACCACAAAGCAAAATGAAGTCCCTGATATATTGAAAAAGTTGGGCTTGAGTGGAATTTCCAAGGGATTTGTAGACCAAGAGTAGAATCAGTGAACAGGAAGAATTAAGTGTTGAGGCCACTTAAGAGTCCCCAACCACTCCATGGACTCTATCTACTCCAAGCAGATAAAAAGTGATGGATTCCAGAGAATACATCCTTGGGAGGTGTGATGGTTTGAATAAGAATGGCACCCTATAGGTTTATATGTCTGACTACTCGGTTCCCAGTTAGTGTAGTGGGTGTGGCCTTCTTGGAGTAGATGTGGCCTTGCCGGAGGAAGTGTGCCACTGTGAGTAGAACCTCTACAAGCCCAGTCCCTCTCTCTCTCTCTCTCTCTCTCTCTCTCTCTCTCTCTCTCTCTCTCTCTCTCTCTCTGTCTCCAAATCATGATGTAGAACTCTCAGCTACTGCTCCAATACCATGCCTGTGTTTCCTGCCATGATGATAATGGACTAACCCTCTAAAACCGCAAGTAGGCCCTAATTAGAAATGCTTCCTTTTATCTGGGTTGCCTTGCTCGGGATGTGTCTTCACAGTGATGAAGCAGTAACCACGGGGACAGGTGAGTGGCTATAGAGTAAGGCTGGCATCCAGGGCTGTGTGCTGCTCATGGAGGACAATTGCCTCAGTTTACCTGATCTTCAGGCTCCTCATCCTGCTCACCTCACCCTTCCCTTCTTGCGGTCTGTGTTTTCTGCGTAGGCTCTGTTCTCCATCGTCACTTATGAGTGCCTGTTCTTATGATTCTAATTCTGTGAGTTTTCTCCAAGTCTTTCTCCCTTCCTTTTCTTCCCTAAGTCCTGGACTTCTTCCACCTCTATTCGTCTTCCTCTGTCTCCAATAAACTTACCATGAACTGTAGCTGGCCTGCAGAGCTCTGCACATCTGACAAATGGATACAAGAGACTCAGACATCCACACCTTTAAATGCTACATAGGGCACGAATGGTGTCGCATGCCTTTGATCCAGCGCCTGAGAGACAGAGGCAGGCAGGTGTCTGTGAGTTAGAGGTCTGCCAGGTATCCAAAGCAAGTTCCAGACCAGCCAGAGCTACATAGTAAGGCTCTGTCTCAAAAATTAATTAACTAAATTAATTTTCAATGATTAATCTTAATAATTAATCCTAAACCATTTCTACTGGTCAGCACAGGCCTTTGTGGCCCTATTATCCAAGTCTCCTGCCTCCAGAAAAGAAAAACCATTCTTGGATTCCTTTGGACTTGGTTCTTTTTCTAATGATTGGGATGAAATCATTTACACTCACTGCAAACTTGATTTTCCCAGATCATAAAATCACTGGATGTTTTCTATTTACTCTTGAACCCTATTAAAAACCATGTCAGGCCAGCAAGATGGCTCAGTAGATTTTGCATCAGCATGAGAATCTGAGTCCAAGCACCAGAACCTACCTGGTAAAGGGAGGAAACTCAATCCTGAAAATTGCCCTCTGGTCTCTACACATGCGCACACATACACTCACACATACACTCGAGCACAAACACACATACACACAAATACACACACCAACACATATACACACACATACACACACATACATACAAATACACTAACACACACACACATACTCACACACATACACACACTCACACACATACACGTACACTGAAAAAAAATGTAATAATTTGTTTTTAAAAGCCGTATCATCTGGCACTTTGATTTTAGTGGAGATATAAAGACTGACTTGAAAACATAGAATTCCTTAAAATAAGTGTGAGGTCATTTGTTCGTTTTATTTTTTCATTTTTGCAGTGCTGAGGATCAAACCTGGGGCTATAAACAAGCTACACAAGTGCTCCAGCACTGAGCCAGAGCCTTTTTAAAAAAGTTATAATAGTATATGTGTTTGGGGGTGCACACCATAACACATGTATGAGGCTCAGGGGGACAACCTTGGATGTCAGTCCTCGAAATTTACCTTGAGACATCATCTCTCTGTCGTTCATTGCAGTAGATACCAGCTTAGCTAGCCCAATAGTTGCTGGTGATTTTCCTGTTCATGTCTCCCATCTCCACTTAGAGACATTACAGATGAGTGCTATATGTACTGTTTTTCATACAGATAAACTCAGGTGGTCAGACTTGGGCAGCAAGTCCCTTAACAACTAAGCCTTCTCCCCAAACCAGCCCTCGGCTTCTCTGAAGCTCTTAATAATCCATTAGGAGCTGGGTATGGTGGTACACACTTATTCCAGCATGCTGGAGGCTGAGGCAGAAGGATCAAGTTCAAGGCCAACCTGGTCTACTGAGTGAGAACGTCTATTAATAAATCAAATCACCATCATCGTCTTGGGTGGAAAATGGGCAAAACTGTTACTATTTGCCTCTGTTTCTACTGATGAAGGAATGGAAACTAAGACCGTCCAGATTACAAGCCCAAACGATGTGTTGCCCAGTTCACTCAAGGGCTCCGTGACACTTGGCTTCTCAGAGCCCTGTGACAGATGAGCTCCCTCACAGAGAAACATCTGGAATGATTTTTTTAGGTGACAGAATTGCATATAATGGAAATAGACATCCTGAAGAATCAATATTAAATCAAGAGGCCATCAGCTAGGTGGTGTTCCCGCCTTAGCCCCCCGCTGAAGACACTGGGAGGGATTATTTATTGTTAGCACATTTTTCATCTTGGGAATATCACCCACACCTTTATTTTAATAATTTTTTCCAGATGACCCTGCTTGGGGCATTTCTCTGGAACAGCGCCTTATTAATTACTTTCAGAGTCCTGGCTTTGTATGTGTCCAGACAGGGGTGAGGGGAACAGAACCGTCCAGATTCTTCCAGATTCTTCTGTCCAACTTTTAATCCAGTTATTAAAAGGTTGTTAAAATAACTCCTTCCTGGAGCAGCTCCATGGAGGCCAAGTCGAGAGGAAGGACTTTCCAGTTGCCCTAGGCCCTGCCTGGCTGGGTCTTATTTAAACACTAGTGCTCACTCACAACCTCCTTTGATTTACACGGCTGCAGCCCAACTGTTTTGAAAGGCTGATGTTGTGGAATCTTTAAGTCATCTGTGACCTAGGTCACCGAAGACAGGGGCAATTTAGTAAAAGTATTAATTGAAACTCTCTTGACAAGCCCCACTCCTTCAGATAAAGTCACACATCAAACCCACACAGGCTGCCAGGCTATTCGGAGCTGCCTGAGATTTTCAATATCTCATAAACAGGCCCCTCAATCACTACAATCTAATAAGGCTATAATCATCATTGACACTATAATGATTAAAATGAATAAAACCCATTAAGAAAAGTCATGTTGAGTTATTAAAAGTTTCGCTCTGCGTGATATGTAATCTTTTATCCATTTTTTATGATGAAATCTGTAACCATCTATCCACAAAAGACCATTAATTTACTGCGCTGTGGATGTTACCATGCTCTTTAGTTTAACAGCTTATCATTGATTTCTTGAGGGAGATATTATATTTGGAGAAATACACATGGAACCAAAGCCCGAATGTTCTGTAAATTTCCCACTGACAGGAGGATCAAAGAACTGGAGTCTGCTGGGCCACACAGGACTGGTGAGCAAGTTCTCTAGAGCAGAGAGGGCCCTCAGGCTACCAGGGAGCATCACAGGGCTTCTAAGGAAAGGTCATGTGTATGGCTGGGGTGGGGGGGTGGAGGGAGAAACGATAAAATGTCCATTAACTGGAGCCTAGTTAACTGGCTTATTGGCATCTATTAGAAACAAATTGCAAACAAAAGTCATCCTATTATAAACTTCTCCTCATCCCCTCTGCCAAAGGAGGCCCCTGATTGGTTCAGAAAAGGCCCCAGTAAATACAATGCGGTCAAATGGCTCCTTTATTGCAAAGAGATTGGGTTTCGGCCAGCAGCAGCCTCCAGCCCCAACTAGCAAGGAACTACAAAGTTGGGCGCCATCCATGGGCCCGATGAACAGAAAGAGCCCTGGAAGGCTGACTAATGTGCTCCTGCCACATTCTTTTGGTGGAGACTTTCCCCCCTAAGCAAACAGTAATAAAAAAGTCTGAATGGAGAGATGTGTACACAGAGCGCCCAGTTAAGTGGTGGGGAGCCCGTACTTCGTGTGTGCTTTTTCTCATAATAAACTCGGCTTCAATATCTTTACTGCTCATCTCCTGTTTAATCTTATTAACAGTAAAACCTAAAAAGATTCTGCAAAGCCAAGAAGAGGATGTTGTCTTGAAAGCCACTCTTCATTTTCCTGAAATGATTAATAAATCTACTTGCCAGACTTCTGGGCCAGCCCCTTAAGTGAACCGGCTTGCTGGGGGTTCCCTAACAGGTTCTCACTCAACCAGGTGACAATGAGCAGTGGCGTCTTATCAGAATTCCTTATTTTCTAAATTTTCTAAATTTCCTCCCCCTTTTGAAGTCTTGCTGCTTTGCCCCCCCCCAATTCTGTCTAAATAACATTAGGTCGTAAATGTCACTCTGTAACATCCCGTCTCTTAGTGGAAGCCTGTTTTTACCAAAATAATCAAATATTCTTTATGACCACCCTTTTAGAAAGAAAACAGCAAATTCCATCTATAAGGTTGAACCATAGTTCAAAGCCGAAGCACAGCTAACACATTGATTTCTATCAATCTTTGGACAGTCAATTCAAGCCTACACCACGTCGTTATGTAAGACAAAATAGTATCCTAATGAAATTAAAAGGCAGATTCATCAAGAATAAAAAGAAAATGGTTCTTCATATAATATGTCATTAACCTGTGGAAATAACTGCTTCAGGGCACAACGGAGGCTGACAACTTGGAGGGAGGCCATAGATGATGTAATATCCATAGATAAGAATGGCATTTACTCCATCAGTTATAACATGTGTGTACCTGCACCCTTTGCAGTCAGGACTCCCCCCACACCTCTCCCTACAAAGGAGAAGATGGAGAGAGAAATGGCATCTATTTCTGCTGCTCTCAGACCTTCTCCTGATCTTACCAATGTGGTGCCAGCTCTGCTGAAAGTCCAACGGGATCTGGGCAGCCTATTTATCTATTTCCTGGCTTCATTCTCCCTCCCCTTTAGAGGGGGCAATCAAAATGTAAAGCAAGCTGCCGTGGCAAGTCCCAGCAATTTTCGGCACTCCAGAAGCCAGAGGCAGGAGAGGAATCTCAAATTGGATGTTAGCCTGAGTTAGATATGAGACTTTGTATCAAGATAGAAACAAACAAAAACAAAATGTGATGCAATACAAATGGTCATTCGAGCCTGACTAAAGGCTTTTAAACGAATCACAAAATCACTTAAGCATTCCGATTTTCTTTAAAAAGGCGGTTGAGAAGAAAGGGTGTGTGAGTGTGAGTGCATGCGTGTGGTATGAAATAACTAATAGAAGCCAGAGCTGTGGGTCAGGAAATAGAGAAGAAATCACTTCAGTACATCAAAGAAGTCTTCTTTTAGTATATCTTTAGAGAAAGTGAAATTGACTGTTAAAATACCTATAAAAATTTTAAAGGCATTCATGAATTTTAATTTATCATGATGGTATTAAAAATATAGCCCTTTCAAACCGTGGAGGCCCTGAGAGTTTTGTAACATGAAAGTTTCCTGGTGTTAATTTGAACCTTTAATTAATTATAACCTTTTAGAAAGAGGCTATTTAAGTGAAGAAAAAAAAAAGGTTACATAGAAATGATGAAAAACAAGACTCACTGCCCATGTGTGGAGAAAGCAACATCCCCCAGTGATGAGTCAGCACTTCTGTGGTTACAGGTGGAGAAAGCAATAAAATCTTGCTGAGTTTAGTCATTGAAATTATATGGTTTCATAAATAGTATAATGTTGTTCTCAGCAGGTAAATGTGATATTTTAATGACATCCGTATTATAACACACACAAATTCTCAAGGTCAACAGAACTCCTTTCAGCCTGGGCATCTGGAGCCCTGCACTGAGGCAGGAGATGAATAATTCAGGCTCTGAAGAGATGAGAGGATAGGTCACAGCAACTTACTAATTAGTATAAGATCTTTTTTTCTGGTAGGCCATGTGGAGGTCTAAGACACGTGCGTGTTTAAGCAAAATAGAACCAGGACTTCAAACACAATCAGACCCAGTAAAAACCTTGTCATAACACAGGAAGCTGACCTGCAGAGAGACAAGGGCTTTGATTTCCAGCTGTGCTCAGACACAAATCAACAAGCCAGCTGGGCACAGTGGCACATGCCTGTCATCCTAGCAGTTGGATGGAAGCAGAAGGATTACAAGTTCAAGGTCAGCCTGACCTTGTAGCAAATTCTACACCAGACTTGGCTACATAGTAAGACTCTGTCTCAAAAATAAATCAAAATAATAACGACAGCAACAGCAACATACAAGTCAACTATACTCTTTTGTTAGTCTCACACCAACTTAGCCCTGTTTATCTGATCTCGAACTTGGGAGGAAAGGCAACAATAACTCATTATATAACAGCTTTTCCTAAGCTTCCTAACACGTCATTGGGAGGGTCTAGGCTTCTTCAAGTCAGTAATAAATCAGCTTTATTAAATTGAAGACACAGGCATTAGCAATATTCCTTCCAGCTGTTTCCCCTTAGCACCTCTGCCAGTCCATGGCCAAGACTGGTGTGAAGATTTCCCTAAATATGTCTTCTTGGACTGGAGAGATGGCTACTCTACTCTTCTAGGTAACCTGGGTTCAGATCCTAACACCTATATGGCAACTAACAACTATCTACAACTCTAGTTCCATAAGATCCGATGCCCTCTTCTGGCCTCCACAGGAACTGCACATAGGTGATGTACAAACACACATACAGGCAAAATGCCACACACTTTTAAAAAATGTTTTCTTATAACATGGTAAGTGAAATTAATAATAAGCATTGCAAGCTTAAAATTTGTTAACAGAATATATTTTAAATGTTCTTCATACAATCTAGGCCAGGGAGAGGCCCCAGTTGGCAAAGCGCTTGCTTTGCAAACAGAAGAAGCTGAATTCTATTTCCCAGAATCCACTGGGCTCGGTACAGTATACATGCAATCCCAATGATGAGACTGTGGAAACAGGAAGACACTGGGGCTCACTGGCCAGTCAGCCTAGTCTACTTTGCAAGCTCCAGGCCAGCGTGTACCTGCACACACATGAACATACACGCACACACACTCATAGCACACTTTGATTTATACTTTAGAGAAATTTATATTTTTCAGGTGATTTCAAACTAAGCCTCAGAGAACTAACTTACTACACAAGGCTAACCCATGCATTGTCAAAGTCAGGGAGAACCACCAGATCTCTTCCTCTCTCTATAACAAACTCCAGGTTTGGAGTTTGGAAGACTATCTCATGACACTTAGTAGCCATCTTCCTGTCACAGCATGAAAGAACATTGCTGGTCCTTTAATGGCCATGCTTTTATTTGAATGGCTAGCACAGAGGAAAGTTCTCTGTGAACTGCATTGGCCATCCCAAAATGAATAGGAAAGAGAATGGTAGCAGAACTGAGACCAGCCAACAGTTAGCCCTACTGGATGTCCTTGCTGAGAGCTCTGAGTTTCTCTCTGGACTTCCCTTTCTCTATGAAGTCCATTAGTAAAACTGGATTAGATCCAGCCAATAAAGGCAATGACCTCAGCCTCACAGAGGGTTTAGTAAGGGGCACGTGACACTAGTGTGAGTAAATGCTCTAGTTAATCCATCAGTCACTGAGTTCTGAATTCCTTGCTTTGATGTGATGAGAATAAACTTTTGTTAGTATTCAGGATAGTTGGGTTCGGATTCCCTGGATAGGTATATCAACAGACGAGCCTTTAAAATGTTGAATATATCATAAATTGAATATATCTTAGCCTATTACTCTTTGGGATTATATTTGTGAAGTGTTCCAAATTCCTTAAAATTATATGTTATTTTTCCCTTCTATCTAGTTCTCTAAATATCTTAAGAACTTGATATAAAACAGCTTCAGAGCCAGGTATAGTGGCACACACTTGGGAGACAGGAACAGGAGGAGAGAGTTCAAGGCTAGCCTGAACTACATATACGTAGTAATTTTGAAGATAACCAGAGCAACATAGTGAGAACCTGTCTTGAAAAAAAAATCAAAAAAAAGAAAAAAATTGCCATATTTGAAAACCACCATGTGATTAAACAATTGTAGATCAGAGAACCTATTCGTTGAAAATACACGTTGTCTTGGAAAACCATTATAATTCTAAGTCACATGGTGGAAAAATTTCTTATACACATGGACCAAAGTGTATTGTCTGTTAGTATCACAAACATGTGTGCAATAGCTCATAGAATCCCCCAAGATGACATCTAAGGCTCAAAACACAATCAGGACTTACAATCGCACTAAGAAAAATGCTCTCCGGTGTCTTTCTTGTGAGATGTAGCAATATAAAAGAACGCAATATAAACCACATTTTCAGGAAGATCGTAACAAAGAGATAAGATAAACACAGTATGGTTACACAGCCAGGATTTAAACATTGTCAAATACTACCCATGAAGAAATAAGGACCGCTCGAACTATACATTTTACTATCAACAAATCTCGAGAAATTCAATTACTGAGTCAAAGCTCATTTTCCCTAGCTTCTGTGATCCTTAGATCAATATTTCTAGGGACTTAATAGATACTAATATATATGCTGTTCTATCAGAAATAAAAAGGAAAGTTTGGGGTTGTATTCGTCTAAATCATACCTTGAGTCAAGTGTTAAAGAATAGATGATTTACATAGGGAATGGACCCAGGAAACACTATCAGCAGAGAAGGCTAGGGACCCAGCACAAGGTGCATTATCAAGCCAGTTACCACAGAGGAAGAGGAGAATCTGCCATCTCCTCTATATTTGCTTGAGTACTTCTTTAAGAGGTATTAATTCTCTCATTCTTATAGTTGGCCTGGTATCAGGTCCTGCTCATTTCCATAGCACACCCTACACAGGTAGTCTTTGGCCAAAGAAATACAAGTGTTCAGAGAAAGTATCCCTCAAATGGCAGAGAGCTATACTTATGCCAAAGACAGCCACACTAAGGAAAGCTTAATTCCTTTTCTCACTCTTGGCCTTTAAAGATGTGCCTTATTATATCAAAAGCTAGCAAGAACTCCTTCTAAAACTTACGGAGATTGCACTAACCTGAACTAGCACCCCCAAAACTCATCCAGAAGAGCTATTGACCAGCAGATTTCGTGTGCAGAAAGGCTGTTCCAGATAGATTAATATTAGTCATAACAACTAAGTCGATTATGATCCCCATACCTTTCTAAATGGAACCAATGGCTCCCCTGGTGATGGCCGACCCATACCTCCATTCCATTCCACATAGTAAGTCATGTCTACGCTGAACTGCATATCCACCTTGATCTGGTAGGAAGGACCTTAAACACTAGCAAGATGCATGTTGTCACAGAACACAAGATCTGGGACAGTTCCTTGGGGATTTTATTAGGGAGACATGGATTCGTATAGATGGTTGGCATAAGAAATGTAAGTGTAATGGTGTACACAAAGAAATCAAGAGGCATACATACATTTGTAATCCTAGTGGAGAAGAGGCTGGGCCAGGACTACACAGGGAAACCTTGGCCAAGGCTAAATTATGACTAAGCAAAAATGAAACAAAAACTACCAACTTGCTTAAAGAGTAAGTAGAGGAAAGTAAATCATTAGCATATTGGTCTGGTTACAAAGGGACAGAAAGAAGAACAGATACCCCAAATGCCGAATCTGGCTACCAGTTGGGACTCTAGGATAAGGGTTTATACACTGCAAGACCTTGGACCATTAAAGCCATGCTAGATACAGAAATGCCTTTCAGTTCCTGAACTTGTGACGTCTGGCCTGCTTTAACTCTGGTCTGGAAATTCCACGAAGCTTGATCTCAATCCTTCCATAAGAGACAGCCTTCTGGAATTTGTTTAAGAACACTGCTGTGGTTTTGCAAGGCATACCCTGTGACTCTCCTGCTGAATACTTCGGAAATGGTAAGACTTCTGTGAGGTAACCTCCACCCCGTGGAGCACAGGCACTCAATGTCTCTAAGAAATTACTCAATCAGCTCTCTCCCCTAGTTTCCTTTCCACCCAACAACCCAAGCTTCAAGTCCTAAGAACAAAATGCTCTGGTTTTGAAACCTAAGATGACAACGAGCCAGCAAATAAATGCATGAGGGGCTTCATTGTGATGGGGAAGATCCCGGGAACTTCTCTCCACATGCATGTCCTCTTGACTGTTCATCGCCTTAAATGGTAAGGAATTTTCTAACAAGAATGTGCTCTTTTGGTATGATGGACAAAAGGGAGCTTTGACTTTGTATACATTCAAGTCCCACCCCCACACTACTGCTTTCCATGTATGACAGGAAGGACGAATACTTCAAATACTTCAAATGCTGTGGGTCCCCAGTTCTCTCATTTTTGAAATGAAAAGAATGACATGTAGTCTACAGCACCGTTTGAGTGTCTGAATGCAATGGTTGGAACACAGTAAATTGTAAGTATTTATTCTCCTTAGAAAAAGAAAGGAAGTCATGGGGAAGTCTGAGCTGCTGGTGCCTTCCTACCTTAGCTTGATTAACTCTCACCCCAGCTCTGATGGAGGCAACTGTTATGCATTCAGTTTCCTTGTATAGTAGACAGTGCTCAGAGCTTCCTACAGCCGCAGACTCCCATGAAACTGTATCAGGCCCCACCCCTTACTTTGCAGGTAAAGAACCTGGGGATAAGAGAGTTGCTGTGACTTATTGGGGTTCCTCAAGTAGGCCATAGCAGAGGCTGAAAAGGACGCTGCATTCCTATACTTCCCTTGGGTATTTGTCCCATCAGAACCTTCCGGGGGTTTTAAATTATAGATCAAATTCTCTGTTTAAAAAAAAAGAAAAGAAAACAACAACAAAAAAAAAAAACACTATTTCCCCAGAATGCCTTAGTTTCTCTTTTTCTTCCCATGATAAATCTAACAATACTTTGACTTACAGTCTCAGGGGTGTGGCTGTTGGGCATAGCACTGTCTCATGGCAGAGGGAACTCTATGCATTCTCTTGGCTAGCCTCTTTCAGGTGTGGGTTAAAGGTCCCTCCTTGGCTTGTCCCTAGCTTTGCACTCTCCCTGTGGTATTGCATCAGCTCCCTCTCCTGACTGCACTCCCTGAGAATCCTGTTCCTCCAGTAGACATCGGTTAGACAGGTTTTCCAATGTGTGGATGCTAACACGGAAACTCGTTGATGGTGAGGGAAATGAAGTGTCCCTTTGTGGGTGATGGCTTCGTTACAGATGATGGGTAAATTGCAGGTCAGTACGTTGATGGTCTGTGAAAATCAATAGTCCAGGCTATCCAGAGTGCAGAAAAGTGTGGCAGAGAAAAAGCTACTGATAACCAGGTGGGGGAACCAGAAAAGCCTTCCGAGATCATCACCTTGGCTTTTCCATCCATGAAGCTGTGCTGAGAGGGGATTCATTTTAATGCTCTTGAAAAGTCAGTCCATAGTCTAAGCACATTTAATTAAGTACTACTGCACTACACGCTACAAAACTTCACTGAGGCTTTCAGATCAAGCCTCAAGGAAGTTTACCCAGATTAATAAATAATATGCTTTCTCTAGAATACTAACCATAAAAATTTAAGATATTTGAGTAGAAAATTCGTGTCATTTAGATTTTGAAATACAGCAATATACAAGTCTTTGGTATAAGTTCATTTATGTATCACAGTCGCATTTCTTAACAGAGAACAAGACAGCATTTGATGTCTTCCCCTACCCCAGATGAAGACAACCGATCAACTGGTCAATTCTATGCACTCATCCTTTCATTAAAGGAAAAAAAATGACATTTGAAAGCACAAGAATCTTGATTCATTGATATTTCTTCCATGATGGTGCTTTCAGGAGTAGGAAGAAAAAGCTAACTATTCTGAATCAGTATTTTGGGTTCAAGAGTTTGAAATAAAATCATATATGACAGACAGCCATCTCCAGCAAGCCAGTCTTGCCTCTAGGAGGAATGGAAAATTATCTTTTCAAAATTATTTATGAAGATGGACAACAACTGTAGAGACCCCCATCACCAGGGTTGTTCACAGGACTCACCAGTGTCTGTGGAATAGAAATGCTTCACGTTCCCCTTTGTTATTTTGGAGTGCACTTTTAAGTCAGGTACTAGAGCAAAAATCAGATCAGAAATTCTTTAAACAAGGTAATGAGTGAGGTCATAGGCTAGCCGGAGCTTACAAAATGGGAGTTTTCCTATCTACTAATGAACTATAGAACAATTAACGAGTGAAGAAAAACTTTGAGTGGACGGGGGTAGGTGGGAAATGTGATAAGATATTCATTTCTCTAGGGCAGAGCTTGGGAATTGATTAAACCGAAGCTCTGGAAAGATCCACTTAACACTCCTGGTACTATCGATGATCCATCGGTGGTTGTCTGAAACCAGTCCTTGTCCTCTGCAATAAGCTTAAAGGTTGATCTGTCCCTGGAGGCTTAGATAGAGAGGAAGTTAAAGTAGAAAACTGTGGTAAGCCCAGGACACATGGAAACGGCAGTGACTGCAGCCTGTCCTGGCCTTAGCTGTTATTGTCCTGACGAGACTGTGTCATTTCATGATTATATCTTTGTCCTCTGTTGGACTGAAAACTAACCTTAAGAAGATTCATTCTGTTCTGGGTGCATATGTGAGAAAGAGAAGGATCATCCGAGACAGAATCTCAGGGTCGGAAGATGGAAAGACTGTAAGCTGGGCTGGAGAGACAGCTTAGTGCTTAAGAGATGAGTTAACGGTTGCCTGGGACCAGAGGTTAGCATCATCAGCTTCAGATGGCTTGCAGCTACCTGTAAGTCCCCTATGGGGGACTCCAAAGCCTCTGACCACCCCAGACACTGACACACACACACACACACAGTCACACACATACATATAATTAGGAATAATCATTCTTTAAATGTAAGCATTTACTTGAAAATCCACACCATGACTTTAAAGGAATGCGAAGGGTGAGCCTTCCTGAGGAAACAGTCAGATACATAGACAGTCCCAAAGCGCTATTTATCCAAAGTACGGCAACAAAGCATACAGGCTCCTGGGATGGAGCAGTGGTCTGGGAAGACAGGAAGCACACACACTGTCACATCAAGATGTACCCTTGCCTTCTTCATACCCTCTGGATAATTGGGTCAGAGTAGCTGTGCGATGAAGTTAGAACAAAGGCCCTTTGGGGAGAAACATCTAGAAGGAGAAGAGGGAACAGACCTGTTCAAGAAGAGCTGTGAGGCCACTGTGTGGAGCTGGTAAGGCTTCTCTGCCTGCCCATTGAGAGTTTACAGCTGAGATGGGTCATTGAAACAGTTTTAAGAAAGGCAGAGCTGAACCATTGAACTGATCATGGGGTTCCTAATGGAGGAGTTAGAGTGAAGACTGTAGAAGTGGAAAGGGTTTGTGGCCCCATGAGCAGAGCAACAATACCAACCAACCAGAGCTCCCAGGGTCTAAACCACCAGCCTGGGAGCACATAGGGAGGAACCCATGGCCCCAGCTGTATATGTAGGGGAGGATGGCCCTGTTGGGCATAGGTGGGAGAGGAGATCCTTGGTCCCATGAAGGCTGGACGCCGTATGTGGGTGAATCCAAGGGTGGGGAGGTGGGAGTGGGGTGGTAGGTAGGAGCACAACCGCAGAGAATCAGGAGGAAGGGCAATAGGATAGGGGGTTCCTGGACGGGGGGTGTGGTGGGAATGGGGTGAGGGGATAACATCTGAACTGTAAATAAAATATCCAATTAAAAAAAAGAAAGAAAGAAAGAGAGAGAGAGAGAGAGAGAGAGAGAGAAAGAAAGAAAGAAAGAAAGAAAGAAAGAAAGAAAGAAAGAAAGAAAGGCAAAGCTGACCAGGCCTTCGTATAAGTCATGCTCAGTCACTGACTGGAGCCGCTGTCTCATCCTCAGCTCAGGAGCCTGAGTAGCCCCAGAAGCACTAACAGCAGAGCTGGCAGACGGTCGAAAGTACTCCGTGTGGCACGGCAGCGAGGTCTTCCCTAAGGAGCATCTGAGTGGCCCATGGATCCACACCGCGTGCACAAGGTGGATTGTGGGTATGTCTTGCTTACTGAGAACATAATATATAAATGTTTTACATTTTCAAAGAAAAGTATTTGCTAAGAAAGAGAATGTGGGGCACACAGGCATTTCGGCCTTCACCCCTTCAAAGCCCCCACATTGTATGAGCTGAAACAACGAAAAATAGAAAAACAATTTTTTTCTGAGCATTTTCACAAAATAAAGAGTCAATACATAATCTGTTAGTAGTCTTGTAATTTTTCCTTAAATCTCTTCATACTACTACATAGGTACATAAGAATGAGATGAAGTCTGATTTAGCACAAAATGTTATGTTTTATGAATAAAATGCAAGTCTACAAATAGCACCATGGCATCCAGGTGCCCTATCACACAAGTCTGAGTGAAGCAGACACTGGAACGGTATGGTACCCACAGATTGATGCTGTAATCACCAACCACAGGAAAGTTCACAGTCCATCCTCAAAGCTCACCAGGCATCATGGAGCTAATGTCTCCCTTGGGTGTTGGATCCAGTGCAGAATGCAGTGCCCAGAATGCAGTGCCCATCTTGCTAGGTTCTTTTAGGCCCCCAGGCTCAGTGTACTAACATGCCTGGTCTCAATTTCTGTCTACACGTATTAGGATCATCTGCTACCAAAAAGCCCAGAAATTAACTACACTCTCTGGATTCTGCCACATACACACACACACACACACACACACACACACACACACACACACACACTTCACAGTTTTCAACTGTCCTTTCTGAACCTTCTCCCTCATAACCTCTTACCCTCACACCGTGTGCTCTGCCCAACCCATCAGCCTGGCCTGGTTCCCAGACCAGAGGCCTCCATGCTCGCCCTGCCTTGTAACCACCTAGTATTAAAATGCATCATACACAGGAACCGTTTTAGAAGTTCAGAACAGAGTCCAGTGTATGTAGCAGGGAAGTTCTGTGACTAGAACAAACCTGCAAACATCTGAGGAGCCTCTCATTAGAAGCAGCTTAGTACGCAGTGAACAGTGACCGGCAGCGGTCTCTCTACCCTTCCACAGTGCCACAGGCAAGAACACTTTATACTAAAGCCATCTAAGAAACACTGTCCTGCATCCCTACAGTAGGAGATACTTGGTCAGGTGCACAGTTCCTACCTCTTGTTTGGAAAGAGCAGCCCTGTTCCCTTTTAGAGCTTTCTCTTCCGGCCACAGTAATCAGCCTTAGTGCGGTTGTCACCCAAGGCATCTTTGCATTCCCAAGCTACCACAAGAACATTTAGTCCAAGCTGGACCAACCAAACTCAGAACTTGGAATCTTTAACATAAGAATGGAAGGGCAGGGGAAAAAAGGCAGATTTATTCATTAATTTATTCATTCATTAACACAGACATTTTGACAAAATAGTCAAATGGTTTCTTAGTCCCCAGGTTCCACTGCTCTCTCTTGACCATGCTTTTTAATAATAGAATAATTTTCAGTTACAGTCATTTAATAAGCTCCCATCACAAGGGCAGTAAGCAAATTATTAAGCAATGGATTCCATCAAAATCATATTTTATTTATACGTTCAACAAATTCTTAAAATTACTGAGAAACTGGCCGAGGGAGTGGCTGAGTGATTAAGACTGTGTACTGTTCTTCCAAAGGCCCTGAGTTCAGTTTCCAGCACCCAACTCACAGCTGCCTGTAACTGCAGCCCCAAGGGATCTAATGACTTCTTTTGGCCACTGAAGTCATGTACTGACTTGTACATACTACACAGACACACAGACATACAGACACACACACATACACACACACACACACACCAATATAAACACACATAATTAAAATAATAAAATCTAACATATAAATGTATGTATATGGTATATGTATGTGTATACACACACACACACACACACACACACATTGAGAATTATAGTCTGTTGTTGCCATGAGAGTATAACAGGGATCTAGTCTACTCCACCTCTGGATGGCAATAATAACAAAGGCAGAATGCAAGAAGGAGTAATGACTTCGAAGACCCAGATCAGTGAAGAGCAGTGATCTCAGAGAGAGGAAACACACAAGATGAGTCTCGCTGCTATCTCAACCTGCTCCCTGGGGAGCCTGCCTCACAGGAAAAGCTCTCCCGGAGTTGGGAAGAGCTGGACTTCCTGAGGGGCCACTTGTCAGATCACGAAAGAAGACAAAGAATTTAACAGATACACTGAAGACCCACTCTCAGGTTGGTTGGTTGGTTGGTTGGTTGGTTGGTTGGTTGGTTGGGTGAAGTGGAAACCTCTAGTTCTTTGGAAAGTTAGTTATGCCAAATGATGTTTTGCTGGAGCACACAGGTGAAAGGATGTCTTGTTAAAACAAACACATGAAAGACTGTTTTCCTGAGGCAGACAAAGGTGAAAGGATGTTTTGCTACAGCAAACATGTGAAATAACTCTTGATGAAGGAGTATAAATATGACCCCACAGACAGTGAGAGGAGCACTTAGCTTTTGTTTGGTTTACTCAGCCTTGCTATTCTTTGCTAAAGACGAGCAAACATGTATTGGTTCACCTTACATAGCATTGTTGAGTTCAACTTGTGATAATACCATTGAGAGAAACTTGCCCAAGAACTGCTCATGAGGTTCCTGTGGTAATATCGCTTCTGTAGCCTCACCTGAGGCTGGTTGGGGAGCCTGTCGGTTTCTTCAGGATTGAACTACACTGCCTGGTGTCTGTCTGCCTAGAGGACTGGTCTGCAGCTGCTAAGTCATGACTACAGGGCTAAACTGCTACCCAAAAAGATGGAGCTCACACTCAAAGAACGATTGCTGAACAGGTCCACTTCCCCCATCTCCTAATAACTTTTCTCTTCCACTACCTCTGCTGGGTGGTGGGCTAGAGGAGAGGTTAAACCCTTATTAAAAGTAGGTTGCAAAAACTGTATACCTACAGTTGGGTTTGGTGGTGGTGGTGTTTGTTCTGCGGGTGGCCTCAAATTCATCATCCTCTTGCCTCAGCCTCCAGAATGTTGAGGTTACTTGGGTGTGCCAACACGTCTTGCACCCCTAGGCTTTGCCTGAGCCCTGATTGGTGCACAAAGGTGAGGGAACTGCTTGAGTCTGAGAAAAGAAGCTCCTAGAAGAAATGAAGAAAATAATCTGCAGAGAGTTCTCAAGGCAAGGACATTCTGTTCCATTCCTATCAGCCAGGCCAGCCCTCGTGAATCATGGGCACTTTGTAGAGGGCCTGGGACAGTTTCCTCACAGTGGGGCAAAAGCCCTCCTTTGGTTAAAATTCTATGTCTTGCTTAAGAAATGATTAAACACAAAGCCTGAAAGGATCAGATTTTGTCAAGTGAGTTAGCTGAATTTTATTTTAAATGTTCAAAAATATATACACACAGAGGGTTGGGATAAAACTTAGCACTTATGAGATTCTGGTTCAATCCCCCAACTCCCATAAGAGAAGAGAAATTTGTATATCAGAATACGAAAATGCCCAGCCCCCAAAAAGGAAAAACTCATAATCTCTGAATTGCAGAAGAAAAACTCCAGGCACAGAAATAAACAGGAGCACGAGACCAAGAATAAAGAGAAAATTGGCCAATTTGAATTGACATGTTTAGATAAGGAAATGAAATGTCACAACAGCATGAGTGTGTGTTCCTGTACATGTGTATAGAAGAAAGCATGCACATGTATGATGGGACAGATCTTAAAGATGAATATTTTATCACTGTCCACATCACTGAACATGTGAACCTCCTGTTAATATTTCTCTAAGTGGATGTAGTAGCAGACTTCCCTCTGAATTTGTATCTCTATATCTGAAGTCTGGAGCTCTCAGTCCTCATCAGAGAAGTTTCTTTGTGTAGTATTGAGAGGTGGGAGGGAATGGGCAGGGGGCTATCACAGAAACTGGTCAAAGTGCAGAAAACAAAAGTCTATGGAGTATTCATTCATGAAAGGGATATCTGTATCATACTCCTTCACCTCAAGGCTGGGGAAACAAAGAGGAAGAAGGAGCAGAAAGATATTAAGATCCCGGGAAGCTGTGATAAGATGGATACATGGTACCTGAGTACAAGTAGTCAGACACAAGGCAAAAGGTAGATTAAAATAATTTGTTGTCTAAGTTATGATCTAGTCAGAGAGGAGCCTAGCTATATGGCCAAGGTATTTGTAAATATATTTTGACTCTGAGTCTTATTTCTGGGAGCATGGGGCTAGGAGGCAGAACCAGACCTAACTTCTAGAATTGTCTATTTGGGTTATAGGTACACAAAAGCCCAGACTCAGGCCTCTTAGCCTTCCGCTCCTCCTTTCCCCTTTTTATATTCCTTTCTGTTTCTGTCTCAATGTCCATCATTTCATAGAGAAAATCAGAAACCACAGAGACAGACAGCTTGAGATCCACTTTAATATCCTACCAATCATTACCCCTCAGCTGGCTCTTAGTGACTCTGCTGCTGCTGTGTATTTCGATCACATAGGATTTAGCTGGGGACAGATCTATCATGTAACTTTATCATAGAAATGGCCACAAGGAATAGATGGCTTTAAAATGTCTCCTCTTCTGCAGGCAAGGGATGACTTTGGCTTTTGTGTACCCTCCTGCCCCGATACTGTGCTCAGATGTTTTCCTCCTGAGAGAGAAGTGTTGTGAGAGAACATAAAGTTGTAGTATTGGGGATGGCTAGGTTACACATCAGGCAGTGGCGTCTTTCTCTTCTATTTTTAATAAATTCTAAGATCAGTTATATTTAATGCTTCTGATTCCAGCTAGTCCCCAAGCTGAATAAAATCATTTTAAGCATTAGTAAAAATCTAGACGGCTTGAATTTAAAGAAATGGCTTTGTCGGAACATAAATCCTTCTTATTGCATTCTTTGTTAAAGATTTTATTTATTCATTGATTGATTTTGTGTGTGTGTGTGCAAGCAGTATGTGCCATAATATACACGTGGAGTTCAAACAACCACTTTCTGCAGTTTGTCCTGTTCTTTCACTGTCAGGGTCTCCAGGATTGAACTCAGGTCATCCGGCTTTAGCAGCAAGCATCTTTTTCTTCTAAGCCATCTCACCAGCCCAGAACTTTCTTTTGAATTACATGCATGTGTGTATCTGTGTTTAAGTATGTGCATGTGCATACAGGTGTCAGCAGACACCACAGGTGCTGGATTCCCCAGGAGCTAGAGTTATAGGCAACCATGAGCCACCTGACATGGGTGCTGAGAAGCTAAATCGTGTCCTCTGCAAAATCAGAAAGTGGTCTTAACCACTGAACCCCCTCACTATGTTCTGAAGAGTCAGAGGAGCAAGACCATACCTAAGACACTGGAAAGGACAGAACTGTCTTAGTTAAGGTTTTACCATTGTGAACAGACACCATGAACAAGGCAGCTTTTATAAGGACAACATTTAATTGGGGCTGGCTTACAGGTTCAGAGGTTCAGTCCATTATCATCAAGGTGGGAACATGGCAGCATCCAGGCAGACACAGTGCAGGAGGAGCTGAGAGTACTACATCTTCATCTGAATGGGGCTAGTGGAAGACTGACTTCCAGGCAACTAGGGTGAGGGTCTTAAGCCCAAGTCCACAGTGACACATCTACTCCAACAAAGTCACACCTACAAATAGTGCCACTCCCTGGGCTGAGCATATACAAACCATAACAAGAACCTTTACAACATCGTCCTGCTAACTCACAAACCACGGGATGTATTCTGGAGAGTTCCCCCCACTCCACATAGGAAACCCCAACAAATACAACTTGAAGCAAAAGGAAACCAGAGACTATAACAGCAGCAAGGAGTCAGAGTGTGTGACCAGAAATCCAAAGAACAACCAAACTACTTCGGAGTCAAGATAAATTTTGGAATTTGGATGGTGAACACAGGCAACCAAGAAGGAGTAACTGCCTTCCTCCAATCAGTCATGTTTGTCCTGTATTTGCTTAGTACAATTTTTATGCTTTTTATTCCAGACGCTGTGGTCCTCTATGTCCTATTTCCTCCTGCTTCCTCTTAGAGGCTCTGTGGAGCCTTTGCTGAAAGCATGCCATACTTTGGGTTTCTGATCCAAGACCTTGCATGTCTTAGCCTGCTCATCTTGCTATGACAAAATACTGCAGATGGAGAAATTTACAAAGAATAGAGAATTATGTGTCACATGTCTGTAGTCTGGGAAGTCCATTATAAAGGTGCTGGGGGATTTTGTATAGTGAGGGTCTAGTCTCTGCTTCTAAGATGGCAATTCCAAGGCCACTTCCTCCGTAAGGGAGGAACACCGTATCTTCATATGGCACAAGGGAGTGACAAGCAAAAAGACCTAGCCAATCATAGTACTGGACGGTGAAGTGCAGGCCTCTGGGGTTGAAGAACCATCATCAATGGTCATACCCAGCAGTGGGTGTGAATGCTATTAAATAGACCTACCAGGCAAGATGGTGGATTGACTGTATGGAGGAAAGCAAGCACATTCTGATTGGATTTGAGGCCTGCTCCAAAAGAGAGAATTAGTGCCAGGTACTTTAAACCTGGTCAAAGTCCCATGGCTGGGCGGTCAAAAATTCCTAGTGGGAAACCTGCTATTGGTTTCATTGTTGTTTTGTTGTTGTTGTTGTTGTCATTGTTGTGTTTTGTTTGCTCAGTGAACACATGCTAGGGTCACAGTAAAGAAACTGCTGCTATGATGTGTTAAGGGGAAGATTTTTATTGTGGGTGAGAGAAAAGGTCCAGAGGCATCTGGAAGAATCCAGAGCAGAGAGAAAAGAAAGCAGGCTGGGCATGGCCTAGGGGTAAGGAAGCAGAAGAATTAGGGAGAGTAGTGGAGATAGCAAGAGAAAGAACTTAGCAAGAGGAGCGAGATAGTCAGAGGGCAAGGGATGGACAAACAGTGATAACACCATCAAACTACCTTTTAGATCTTTATGTTAACGCCCATAGACTACTGCAGCTCTTAGCCTTGGTCAGAAAAGTTTCTTTTTGCTGGAGGGTGTCATGGGGGAGGTGTTAATGCAGATATTAAATAACTGTCCAAATTGCTGAGACTAATTGGCTGCCCAACGTCTAATCATAAAGCCACACACATAAACAAGGCTCAGGAAATGTTTCAGAAGGGGTCAGCCAGACTGTAAGACCTGGAGGATGGGGGAGGTGCCATGAAACACTGTCTTCTGAACATGACAAGAGCACTGCATGCAGGCATTCATGGTTGCCAGCACAAAGGCAAGATAATCGGCATTTCGATCTAGATGGGGGAGGGTCCATGACACACCACTCCTAGCTGAGGAGTCCTTGGCTGTTGGCAGCCGCTGGGGGAGGAAAATCATTTTTGTCTCAGCTTGTGCCTGCTGGTAAGTTGACTTTCCTCCTTTGGATGCCCCGCACCCATATCCATAAGGACATCACTAATTGCATTCAGTAAACTAGTTAAAAACAAAAGTATTTGGGAGAATGGCTCAATGTGTAAAGTCACTTGCTACCGAGCCTGATGTCCCAAGTTCAGTCCTTGAAAACTTGTAGTGGAAAGAGAAAGACAACTCTAGAAAACTGTCCTCCGATCTCCACACACGTGTGTCACAGCAGCATGACAGCTACACCCAAAATAAATAAATTAAAAAAAAAAGTTTAAAGGAAGAGAAATTCATGGGGTAGAGGTAAGAGGTCTCTGAGCTTTAGGCAAGCCTGAACTACATAAACAAGCTCTAGGCCAACCAGGGCTACATAGTAAGATCCACTCTCAAAAATACATGCATGCATACATACATACATACATACATACACATGCATACATACATATATACACATACACACATACACATACATATATACAAATGCACATACATATACACATACATACATATACATACATATATACAAATGCACATACATACACACATACATATACATATACATACATATATACAAATGCACATATATACATGCATACATATACATACACATGCATACACACATATACATAAACATACATACATACACATATACAAATGCACATGCATACACACACATATACATACATATATACAAATGCACATACATATACATACATATATACAAATGCACATACATACACACATATACATACATACATACATACATACATACATACATACATTTAAAAACAGTCAAGGGAAGAAGACACAAAGGCAGGACGGAGAGTGGTAGGAGTCTTGGAGTAGTGTGAAGAGGAATTTGGGTATGGATATGGTGGAGATATAGTGTGTACATGTAAAAAAAAATCTAGGAGTAAATTAAAATATTCTTTAAGATTAATAGAAAGGCCTCACTAGGTCCTTCAGCCCTCCCATGGGATCACTAACCCTACTGGTGAGGCTCTGCTGTCATGACCTACTCACCTCTGTAAAAGTCTCACCTCTTACGCTCCTTGTGCTTAGAGTCGAGTTTCAACATGAAATCTGAAGGAGACACAGCATTAGAACCATCTCGGGGGCCCATGCAAGGGGGAAGCTGTTCACGCAATTCTAGGTGTAGGAATTCCCTCAGGGGAATGGATACACTGATAACACAACACCGGTGCTCAGCAGGAGATTGTTTAAGTAATCTGTGTTGTGGGTGTACTGTAAAGCAGTAGACAGTATGTAGTGAGAGGTCTGACAGGCCCACGGATAACATCCAGCTACAGATGAGAAAATCCTATAATCACTACGTAGATCAGATCTTAATGATAAACATAAGTGTTTAAGAAGAGACAGTAAATCTAGAAACATAGTTATAAAACAACATGGCTATTTTAAAAATCTAACCATTTTTACCTATATATCTGAAAGAACACTTGAGCAATAACATTCTAAAACACAGTAACACTTCTGAATTATGAATTTCAATAATCTTTATTACAAAATTCTTTTTACCAATTATAAAAATCAACACAGTCATCATAATACAAAAGTAAGTTTGGGGAAGGCCAAAGAAGAATTGCAAAATTCTTCATGATACTAATCGGGCAGAAAAAAAAAAGCTTGATTTTTGGAACATATCTTTTAGAACTTTTAAAATCTCTAAATTCTTATTATAAATATTAAGTGTTGAAAAATTCATAGAGCATGAATGAAAACATTTATTGAATGACCCTTTTATTTTGCTTTTAAAAATAATAATATATCTATTTATAGAGTACAGAATATGTGTGTGTGTGTGTTTGTAAGAGAGAGAAACAAAGAGAAGGGAAGGAAGAGAAAGCGAGAGATGCATGCAGGGGTGTGTATGTGTGTGTGTATGTATGTGTGTGTGCATGAGAGAGAAAGCGAGAGATGCATGCAGGGGTGTGTGTGTGCATGCATGAGAGAGAAACCAAGAGATGCATGCACGCAGGAGTGCATGCACATATGTGCATGCATGAGAAAGCCAGGGGTTGACATTTTCTTGTTGGGTCTTGGTCCACCTTATCTTTTCAAACTGGGTCAGTCACTGAACCCAGCATTCACTGAGTGGCTAGACCGAACAGCCAAGGTTAGAGCAAATATACAATGTGTACCTTCGCTTAGAAGCTAGACAGCGTTTGGTAATATTCTGGGTCCCGAAGACACAGATGCCCTCTATCCTTTATCTACCATGTGCTATTAATAGATGGTATGACTTTGAGCAAGCTGTTCAACTCTGAGCCACAATTTCCTCTTATGAAAAAGAGAAATATCCCAAAATATCCTTATAAGACAGACAGACAGACAGACAGACAGACAGACAGACAGACAAACGTGAAATAGTATGTCTAAAGCATTGGCAACTCAAGAATCATTTGGAAGTGTTTAATGAGTGTTCTATTATTGTAACAGAAAACAGATGCAGATATACCCTACCCAGCTGTCCCTGTAAGATGGTGTTTTGTTTTGGTTCTCCTGATCTCTGCCTCTTTTCTCGTCTTTCCTCCTCTTCCTTCTTCCTGCCTCAGTTTTCAGGCAAGGAGGTGTGACAGAGATGTCACAAACATTTTCTGCACTTCCAGCATATGTGACCTTCTGTGTTTACTGCACAGAGTAACTTTCCCGATGAGATCTGAGGACTACATCAATTCACGGGTATAGAAATACGGATTTAGAGAGCAGTTTGACACTGTGTCCGTTTAGCAAAACAATGGTAGAGAGTTCACCCCTGGGCCTATGATCTCCCAAGCCATGGGTTTTGGTTAGGTTTACAGTAGCAGGGATGTGTCTTCTTTGTGGAGTGAGACTTCAACTGGATCAAAGGACTTAGCTCTCAGTGGTTAAGAGCACCTTCTCTTCTTGTAATGAACAGAGAAGAGCTGGCTTCTGTTCCCAGCACTCACATAGTGACTCACAACCATCCATAACTTTAGTTCTAGGGAATCTGACGGTTTTCTGACCCCCTCAGACACCAGTCCCACATGTGGTTTACATCCAGACATGTAGGCAAAACATTCATACACATAAATAAATCATTAAAAAAATCCACTCAGGTAGCTGCTGGTTACCCACACGACACTTGTGCACCTACGGAATCACTGGGTATGCTCATCACATGGCTGTTATTGTAGGCCACAGAGTTCACAACTAGGCAACTGTTGACACTTTTTCTTTTGCCTCCCAGGAGCCTGTATAGCATCCTCCAGTACTATGAAGGCTAGGGGCAGGTAGAAAGCTTTGTGTCAGTACCAACTTGATTTCTCCATTGCCCTGTGGCCAAAGTATGTGGTCTTTTTCACAATAGTGTCTTACCATCAAGTTCTGACGGGCAAACAAAAGTAATGGCAGTAGCCTATAGTGTTTTAGGGTGACTCCAACTTCCCAAGTTTTCCTAGCCACCAATAACATCACTCTGAGGTTAGGCATTTGACAGATGAGTCTTGTCCTAGGAGTGCAGCTCAAAGGTAGACTATGATTGTTTCCCATGTGAGAACTCCTAGGTTCCATCCATAGGACCTTGGAGTAGGGGCAGAGCATGCCCCAATAGGCCTTTATGTGTAGGTTTAGAGAAAGCCAGGTAAAGAAGAGGTCTGGGGTTGGGATCAAACCTTTGTGTCAGCTAGTGTCCCTGTGAGAGATGAAGAATGGGTGTTTAGGAGCTATTTTATATGGCCTGGCATCCTCAGGTGCTGGCCAGAGTGGGAATGATTTGGGTCTCCTGTAGACATTGGGGGTTTTCAATGGTTGGAAAGGAAAATGAGTTCTGAAGTTCTCTGGGTAGATTTCATGAAGTATATCTGGTAAATTACCAATAAAACTTAACTGAGTTCATCTCATGTCTAGGGACCCTTAAAGCCGCTATCATAAAACTCTACTGATGAAAGACTTTCTTATTGATTGCAATCATTATTGGCTTAGCCCGCCCAGCAGAAAGCAAACGTGCATTATGCCCCCTTGAGAAAACACATTTCAGAGCCTCGCCAGTTTTATGGGGGCAGGTCTAAGAAATGAAAGCGTGCATTCACTATTCCATCCTTCATGGTTTTCAGGAGGCTGCTTTACCAGGAGCATCCCCACAGTCCAGAACGCTCCAGAGCACAGCCTGCTCTGACTCAGGCAACCTGGCAGTGGACATGCGATCTGATTAGAAAGATGTTCCCAAGCCCCAGTGGCCTAATTTGCTGTGTTTTCACTGTATTAAAATTCCACTTCTATTAACTCAGCACACCGACTATTGATCCGAAAATAAAATTAATTCTTACTTTCTCATAACAAAGAAGAATCGCAGTTTATAATGAAGTAAACGCTTGTACTCGATTTCTAATAGAAATCATTATGATTCCTTATCACAAAGGTGCCTAATTAGCACAGATTTTCATTTCCCCTGATGTCATGGGTGGGGAGGTGGGTGATCACTATTCTAAGCACATAGCTGTCCCTTAGGTGCATCAAAATTTGCATCGTGCAATTTCTTTTGAGACAGAGCCTTAGGATGAAGCAGAATATAGATTTGGCGTGAGGTTTTGAAGGGTGAACGGTAGAATAGTCTATGCTGGGCTCATTGTGATCTTCAGGAGACAACTCAGGGATTCTTCAGCCTCCTTGGGTCTCCTCAACAATCCTCTGCTCTGCCACACAAAACCATTCTTTTGAATGCTCTACATAATAAATAAGGAGTTTCATCTTTCTCCCACCACTCAAGAGGGGCTCATGGCACATTAAAACTTTAAGATATACTAAATATAATGCCAGAAGTTTTGGCGCAGCTGAATGTATCAATAAAAACATTAATTACATGGCAACATCCCATGCTAATAAAGGTGTGGCCATTATTTTCTTGTGTATTGCTGGGCGTATGGTAAATTCCTAGGAGAAATCTTAATACAGTATAAATAGCAGACTTGGCCGGTTAGCCTTTAATGCAAAAATGTGTATCCGCTTCACAAATATTTAGTAGTTTTCTGCAGGGTCATGCTATCCTGTTTATTAGTCCAACAAGGGGAAGGACATGGAAGGATGCTCTTTGAGGTACCTACATGTACTTGTGGGAGTAAGAACTACAGGTTAAAACAAACAAACCAGATTCTTACCAGGCAGTCCTAGAAAGATGTCAGGGAGAACTTAGTTTATCTGCCATGATAGGCAAAAAAAGAGAGAAAGAAAGAAAGGAAGGAAGGGAGGGAGGGAGGAGGAGGGGGGGGAGAAAAAGAGAGAGAGAGAGAGAGAGAGAGAGAGGGAGGGAGGAGGAAGGGAGGGAGAGAGGGAGAAAGAGAGAGAGAGAGAAAGCGAGGGAGGGAGGGAGGGAGGGAAGGAGAGAGAGAGAGAGAAAGAAAGAAAGAAAGAAAGAAAGAAAGAAAGAAAGAAAGAAAGAGACCTAATTTTGCTTTAAAGTGATGCATCCAGAAGTCCCCTACCTAAATGCAAAAGAAGGAGGTAGTCATGGTGGCACATGGCTGCAATCTCAGCACTTAGGAGATGGAAGCAAGTGGACTCAGATTTCAAGGCCAGCCTCAGCTCCATGAGATGGTCTCAGAAAACAAAACATAACAAATGTGGCAGGGAGAAATGAAGGGAGGGAGGAGGGAGGGAGGGAAAGAGGAAGAGGGAGAGAAGAAGGAAGGGGAGAGAGAGGGAGAGAGAAGGAAGAGAGATGGTGGCACATGAGGGGACAATACAGTCTGAACCCAACCTGAAGCAGGGGTTTAGTGAGGGACACTATTCTGTCTCTCCGTATGTGTGTGTGTGTGTGTGTGTGTGTGTGTGTGCGTGCACACGTGGATATACGTTTGCAGGTTCCTAAAGAAGTCAGATCCCCTGGATATAAGTTACAGGCAATTGTGAGCTTCCTGACATGGGTGTTGGGAACTGAACTCGGGTCCTCTGGAAGAGCAGTGAGCTATTGCCAGGTCTATGAAGCTGTGACATCCCCTTTGCTTCTGCAGGAGGATTGGGGTGTGGACACCACCTGCCAAATGGAGAGCCAGGGACATCATACGGGGGTGAACAAACTTGAGCAAAGGTAGATCAACTTGACATCATCAGCTAAAGGGCAAGGGAATTTAGTGAAAAGCTTATAGAATGGGGCCAGTTTTGGCCGTAAGAGCACCTGCCAACAGGCCTGACAACAGAGTTCCATCCCCAGGCCTTACATAGAAGAAGATAAGAACTTATTCCTGGAAGTTGACCTCCACACCTACACTGTAGCATGCCCACACAAATTAAATACATAAATAAATAAATAAATAAATAAATAAATAAATAAGAACAAGGAAGAGCCATGCCATGCCATGCCAAAGGGACCAAAACAGGGTCCTATGAGGTCTCTTCAGGCTGTCTCTGCGTAAAAGAATCTGTAACTGACATCTTTATCTTACAGGCGCCCCTGGAGGTTCAAATGCCACCAAGAAGCATCCCTTTAGCTGACCAAACTGGGGTCATGTGACCACCCTTCAACTAGGAGGCTTCACCCTCCAAAAATGTCCCCCAAGGTTCAGTTACCAGAAAAGAGAGGAGTTTATGCTGGACAAAGAGCAGGCACCACGGCGGAAGCGCTACAGGAAGAGTTTCCAGGCCTTGGATGAAGGCTCCCTGCCTTGAAGGGCTGTGCAGATGAAGAAGCATCTCTTCCTCCTGCTCCCGCAGAGCGAGATCTTGTTATAACCATATGTTACAGTGTCATTAGTCGAGCAGCTCTGGAAATCCACTAGGAACATTTCATGTTAAACTTTGCTGATTTTTCACATTTTCTCTGCCCTCTTGGAGATGACTTCTTTCCCCCACTTTTATCTCTCCTCAGGTAAAGTGCCATCACGCATGATGTTAGCCCATTAGACATGAAATAAGCATTATTTATTATTATGCTGAGGGTTGTGGTACATTAAAAATAGGACAGGGAATAATTTCCACAGACCTTTTCAAAGCCTTGAAGTAGGTTTAGTTTGTGAGTTTTTGCTCTCTTTGGGTGAAGGCTGGGTAAAGGCTGACACACTCTCATGCTCACAGAGTTACCTAAAGATGATAGGATGTTTTGTAGATTCCTTATAAGAAGCTAGGGCCTTGGTTGAATTCATCTTGTTTTTGACAAAGTGAATAGGAGGAAGGCTAGGTGGATCAGCCCTGGCCAACTGGGGTGCCAGAGTAACTCACCTAGATGGCAGGTGACTGAGAAGACTGGACGACATTTAAGAGCATAATGTCTCAGCACATAAAGCAGGTATTGATCTCATCATCCAACTCCTCCTACTACTCCCCCCCCTCCTCCTCCTTCCAGATTGACTAAACCTTCCTCTATCCTGACAAAATACCACTTTAGAAGAAAGTCACACTGAAATTGAGGTGAGGTGCCAGCAAGATGGCACAGTGGGTAAAGGCTCTTACCTACAAGCCTGATGACCTGAATTTAATCCCCAAGACCCACATGATAGAAGGAGAGGGCTGACTCCCATGGGTTGTCCTCTGATCTCCATATGTGCTCTGTGGCATGGCCACATACAATTAATAAATTAATAAAAATGTAAAGAAATTAAGGAGGACCTTCAAAGGCAGAGGCAGGTAATCGCTGTAAGTTTCAGGCCAGCTTGGTCTACATAGCAAGTTTCAGACCATCCAGGGCTGCATAGTAAGATTCTATTTCAAAAGAAGAGGAAGGCAGGAGACTTGAAGTGGCGGTGCATAGTGATAGTAGTAGCAAGGAGGAAAATGGAGTTTACTTTAGACTCCCAAACAATGGAATTGTTTTAAGGCTTTCATCAACATTGAGCAAATGGCCAGGTTAATTTAAAAAACAAAACAAAGCAAAAACAAAAACAAGAAAACCCTCAAGCCTCAAACCATGAGAATTTGGTTAATTTCATTTCTACTGCACATTTTCAGTTCAATAAGCTTTAGGAAATACAGTTAGTTGGGGGATTTGACATTAATTTGGAGCTTTTATTAAGGTCTTGATTAGTCCCTCTGACTGTACACAGATTTAGCTGGTCACTGTGAAGATGAACACTGGAGATGCTGCCACTGTTTGCAGATATGGTTCCTATGGACTGAGAGGCAGCAGGAGCTGCCAAAGAAGGGCAGAAGTGAAGGCAGGAGGAGCCACATCTAAAGCGTCCCCCCTTTTCACCTCAATGAGCCATGATGCTGGCCAGGCCTCTCCCCAACCCTCACAGATGCTTCTCTTCACCCACTCATGCATGGGGTCTCCCTGCAGAGCTGTGGGACTTCCTTAGGCTAGAACACTTGATACAAAGACATTTCCCTTTGTCTTTGATTTAGAAAGTATAGTTAACTATTAAACACCTATTAGTTAAGGATTACATTTGAGGTTAGGAATTTAGCTCAGTGTGAAAGCAATTACCTAGCGGAGGAAAGGCCTTGGGCTCAATCCTTAGTTCTAAACATAAAAGAAAGTAGGTACTTTACAATTGTTACTTTCTCCTCGCTATGATAAAAATGAAAGAATAAAGGAAGGAAGGAAGGAAGGAAGGAAGGAAGGAAGGAAGGAAAGAAAGAAAGAAAGAAAGAAAGAAAGAAAGAAAGAAAGAAAGAAAGAAAGAAAGGAGAGAGGGAGGGAG
>NW_021620687.1:3377337-3389305 GCF_004785775.1 Grammomys surdaster | reverse complement strand
GGGAGGGAGGGAGGGAGAAAGGAAGAATTGAACTCAGACAAAAACAACTTAAGAGTTTATTTTGGCTTTCAGTTTCCGAGAGTAGAGTCCATTATGGAGAGAAAGACATGGCAGCAGGCAGGGAAGTGTGGTGACAGGAGCAGAAGACTGACTGGTGACATCGCAGTCACACTGAGGAGTAGAGAGAGGAAACAGAAGTGGTGCCAGAGCAGAAAGCCTCAAGTCCTCCACCATCTCCAGGGACCCAGTCCCTCTGGCAAAGTGCCATGTCCTAAGGCTCCATGACCTTCCCAGTCAGTGCCACCCACTGGGAACCAAGTGTTTCAAACACGTGAGCCTTTGGCAGACATTTCCCATCCAACCCACAATTGCAGTGCCACACTATTTAATTAGGAAGCATAAACTCAGAAGAGTTACATAACTTTATTGAAATCCCATAGCTGCTGATCAAGAAAGCAAAACTATGTACTGTGTGTGTAGTCAAGGAAGCTCAGGAGCTGTGCAGACAGCTTAGCTGGTAAAACGCTTGTAGGAAAAGCATGAGATAATGAGGTGGGTCTCCAGCACCCACATTTTAAAGCAGGGCATGTCAGCAGGCTCAACATTAGGAAATAGGAACAGAAGGATCCTTGGGACTCACTGGATACCCAGTCTAGTCAAATCAGAGAGCTCCGTGTTCAGCAAGAGACTCACATGTAAGGTGAACAGCAATTGAGGAAGGCACTTGACGTTGCCCTCTGGTCTCTTACATGATACACACACAAGCATGTGTGCGTGCGCACATGCACGCACACACACACACACACACACAGACGTACATGGCCAAAAGCTCAAGTTTAAAATAATAATTTTTATAATGGACACTAGCTAAGAATATTGAATTCATGGCTTGCACAGAAAGCACTATAGACCCCTTCCTATTGGAAAAAAAAATCCAAAGGAACAGTTTACAGCCCTAAGGACTAGGCAAATGTACATCCAGCAAATTCTAGAAAATTGAGCTATTTAGCTTAAAAATTAATTGTAAGAGCCTCCAAAATTATTATAATGTTTAGGATGATTTTGGAAGATTTTTAAAAAGTAAATAATGAGGTATACTCAGAGGTAATTAAATACTATTAGTGAAAAAATAAAGTTTTAAAAAACAAGACCGTTTGTGAGCTCTGGTTATCCTAGAACTCACTGTATAGACCAGGCTGGGCTTGGACTCATAGACATCTGCCCACTTCTGCTTCTTAAGATTAAAGGCATGATCTATCATACTCAGCTATCACTGAACATTTTAAAACCCCCACCATAGAAGTTAAACAACAAATTAAACATAGCTAAGTAAAGAAATAAAGAATTAAAAGATAAACTAAGAAATTAGTTGAAGCAAAAGACAAATAAATAGCTGAAGATATGAAAATATGAAGAGAAGTTATAAAACATGGGAAATGAAATTTTAGGTTCCCAAAGAAAAGAACACAAAGGGCAGAAGCACAGTAGTTCAACATACCATGGCTTAGGACGCTCAGGCTATTTTCTTAGAGTACGTTAAATTCTCAACAAGCTATGCAAAATAAAAAAAAATACATGAAAGCAAAAAATGAAACACAAATAGATGGAAATCATAAATAGTGCTGGAACAAGCAGAAAACAAAGTCTAATCCATTGAATAGTCAATATCCTCCCTAGAAAGAACACAAAGGTCCATTCAACAATATGATGGACTCTGAAATCACAGAGTTAAGTGAAAGACGCCAAAGGGCCACATTTATATGGTTCTATTTATGTTAACTATTTGGAATAAGCAAGTCTACTGAGGTGGGAAGTAGATTAGTGGCTATCACACATTGAGAGAGTAGGGGAAAAGTGGAAATCTGATCATCACCAACAACAGAAAAATATTCAAACTGGCCATGGCTTTCTTGTGGATAGTAGATGTCAGAGGGAAATGGAATAAAATCTTTAAGGAGCTAGGGAAAATAACGACCAATTTGGCAGGATGTAGCAGAGATAAATCTCTAAGCAGCCATCACGAATCAGGAGTGCACAGATGACAACATTTCCCAGCTTCCATTGGAACTCTGCTATTTCTACCAACACAATGTAATTAAAAATTGTATGTGTGTCCTCTATATGTCAGGAAAAATACACACACCACACCACACCACAAAATAGATTGAAGGAAGCAGGTTTTTTAAAGGGAGCGATGGTTGCAGCTAGTGATTTTGCACTTAGAGATTTCTTTAGAGGGTCAGTACCTGAGGTCCCTGATCTTGATCACAGGAAACTGGCTCAAGCGAGCTCACAACCTGCTGTCTACCATGTGAAACCCAATAGACTGGGCCCAGGCTGCAGCTATTCCAGTCGTCAAGCCATAAACCTACATTTCCATACATCCCAGACAAAAAATAAACACAGACTATTATTTCTAATCCTGCTCCGCTTTTGGAGAGCGCTGGTTAGATTGCACGTTCTATGAAAGGATGGGTGTGCCCTTCTCTAGAGGACTCCCTCGAGCCGAAGGGCACAAGTTCTCCCCATCTGAAAGATGCAAGTTCCAGCTGTTCCCTTTCTCTGCTGAAACTTCTCTGCCAACCTCTGGGGAAGTAAGGAGAGAAAGACAAGGTTTAATTATTGTGACCTGAGTGTGTTCTTCCCAATGAGGAGAGGGTCTTTTGTATGTACACCCAAGATAATAACTTCTTTTAACCACCAGTGATCTGTCATTCTACTGTCTGTTTATAATTTCAGAGGTAATTTATCTTTTAGGTCTTTTTTTTTAATGTCATATATCGAGGGCTGATAAGCTGAGAGCTAAATGTTTTAAGACCTCTACAGTAATAATCTCTAAGTGCTTAATTTCAAAATACACACCATTCATCTGCTCCCTTGGGATGAAGCATCCATCATAGACTTCTGCCCAGGCACCAGGCCAGAAATCTTCTTGGGTCTTTCGCATATTTGGACTCCTATGGCAGCTAACTCACACTGAGTCTCCCAGTCTCTGTCCACAAGAAGACCTTTCCTTCTGCATGCAAACCCCGAGGGCCCATCTCACAATGGACTCAAGCTCAGGCTATCAGAGATACTTCTGCCAGATCTCCTGCTGCTCACACCACTAGAAATGCCACCTGGAGAGCCTCAGGGAACTTTCGTCTGAAAGTCTTTGTCAACTCTTTCTGGGTCCACAGGGATTCCTCCATGCCATAGGCTGGCTGATTTCCAAGGTGTACCAGTGTTTAGTCCTGTCCTAGTGGGAGCCAAGTTTAATTTGTGTCAAGATGAAAAAGAGCTGGAGATATGCATTTAATTCCAGCATTTATAGGGATAAGGCACGTGGATGTCTGTTAGTTCAAGATCCGCTTAGCAAGTTCTGGGCCAGCCAAGTGTACATGGTGAGATGCTGACAAGACAAGAAAGAGTGGGGTGAGGGAAGAGAAGGAAGGAAGGAAGGAAGGAAGGAAGGAAGGAAGGAAGGAAGGAAGGAGGGGGGGGGGGCGGGGGGCGGGCGGGAGAGAGAGAGAGAGAGAGAGAGAGAGAGAGTGAGTCACGTAACCTAAGATAATCTAATGGCATATGGACTTTTGTTTATGACTAGCTCTCCTGCAGGAACAAAGCAGTCAGACTCGCTGACTGGCACAGACTGCCTGGAATCTGGCTGGAGACAGAAGTCAAATTTAACTGGTACTTTTCTCTCTGGTATAGAGTAGGAAGTTGAGCCAACATTCGTTAGACTATGACTCTCCAAGTTTCAACCATAGAGGAGAAATATACAAGCAGAGAGAAGCAGAAGCTTTCTAGACAGAACTCTTGCCACATGTACATAAGCTCGTATGTCAAAAAGAAAGTGTCACACTGTAAATTAAAACTGGTTAAGAAATGCACGCTCCTATTTGTTTGATTTGGTATAAAGAAATTCAGAAAGTTCTTCCTACCTGCCTTTTTTAGATCTATGTCTGGTGTTTTTAAACCACGTGTAAACCACGTTAGGGTTACTATTGCTGTGATAAAACACCATGACCAAAGCAAGTTGGAGAGGAAAAGGTTTATTTGGCTTATAGTGTCACATCATAGCTCATCATCAAGGGAAACCAGGACAAGAACTAAAACAGGGCAGAAACCTGGAGCAGGAGCTGATGCAGAGGTCACAGAGGCATGCTGTTTATTGGCTTGCTACCCAAGGCTTGCTCAACCTGCTTTCTCATAGAAACCAGAACCAGCAGCCCAGGGATGGCATCACCCACAACGGAAAAAGGCAGGAGAGAAGGCTCAGTAGTTCAGGCAGCACTGCTTTGAGTTCATTTCCAACTCCCATCTCAGACAGCTCACCACTGCCTGTAACTAACTCCAAGGACCCAACATTTCTGGCTTCCGATGACACCTGCGCGCGCGCGCACACACACACACACACACACACACACACACACACACACACTTAAAAAGAATAAAAATAAGTCTTTAAAAATAGAAAAGAAGTAAACCCAGCACATAGAGGCAGACAGATCTTGGTGAGTTGTAGGTCAACCTGGTCTACAAAGTAAGTTCCAGAGTGGCCAGGGCTGTTACACAGAGAAACCATGTCTTGGGAAAAAGAAGAGGAGGAGGAAGGAAGAAGAGGAGGAGGAGGAAGAAGAAGAAGAAAAAAGACAGACCAGGGAAGAAAGGGAAAAGAAAAGAATGATCTACTGTATTAAATAAGATGGCGAGGACAGGCTTCCCCGAGTCAGGTCCAAAGAGACTTTGGGAGAGAGCGGTAAGATGCAGATGTTTAGGATAGGATGAAAAACAGCAGAACGGCTATAGCTGTTCACTGTAGAGAAGAGTTGAGCTCCCCAAAGGACATCTAGCAATGTCATTTGGCACCTAAAAAAGAGAGGTCAGAGAGGCTGCTAACATCTTACAGTGGACCAAGCAGGCCCCCCAGAGCATAGTCACTAAGTGCCACCGAAGAACCATGAGATGGAGCAAAGCCCTGAAGTCACAAGAAAAGTGTCAGAGACAGAATCCTGCTTCTGTCTACCTAGGATTTTATAGTTGATTTGCAGCCCCCCAACACACACACACACACACACACACACATAGACACACACACATACACACACACACACAGATACACACACAGATACACACACACATGCACACACACAGACACACACACACATACACACACACATACACACACACATGCACACACACACAGACACACACACACACACTCACACACACACACCACAGCGATTCCCTCAGCCGACATCAATTCTCACTATCAATGTCCAACACGAGGCAGTTTTCCTAACAGTCCTATGTCACACACGGCTAACTCTTTCCAGACTGGTCTGTATTTCCCATTACAATACAAAGCCCTGTTCATTCTTCCTTCGTTCCTCCACTATACCACCACCAGAGCCCTACGCAGATGGCTCCACAAAGATAGTGAGAACCATGACTGCTTAGGGCTCTATTCCTGTCTCAGATGATGATGATGGTGGTGGTATACATGGACTTAACGGCCGTCAAAGAGAAATGTGTGAGACCAGAGCGAGGGAAAGCAATGGAAAGGAAGGCGGATCTGCTTCTCTTTCAGAGAAGCCATAGGCTGGGAATGTCACCCAGTGGGAGACCACATGCACAAGATGCTGCTGGGAGAAAAAAAACTCTCAGGGGTGAAGCATTAGCTGTGAACAGAGGATTCAAAGCAGTAAGCCGCCCATCTCTGAGCTGGCCCATGGGAAGACTCCAGAAACATCCAGGATTTTCCATCTCTTGCGGTCTTCTCATTGCTGTCTCCGCTTTTGTGGCTACATAGTAACTGCTCTGTAAACATTTGATGAAAGAAAATGTTGAGAAACAGAACTGTCTGACACAGGGCTTTGCTCCAACTTCAAGCCCACAGTGTGTCTGTGTGTGTGTGTGTGTGTGTGTGTGTGTGTGTGTGTGTGTGTGTGTGTGTATCAGGAGGCAAGAAAATGTATGGTAAAATGTATGGTATATTTGAGTAAGTGTGATCAACTCGATTTAACTGGGACATCGCTCAAGTTTTAGGAAGGCAGCGAGCAATTAAATAAGAAGTTGAGGTGATTGCATAATATTTAATAGCAAGGATTGTCATGAAAATTAGCATATCAATCCACATGTATCAGACACTTACACTATAGCCCTTCATAACCATCAAGCACACTAGATGAGATTTGTGTAGGAAGTCCCTGGCAGATGCTGTGGTCAAGCCTGAGTGTCACACCAGTCTGGGGATGAACCCAGCTACACTAGAGCTCACAGACGGAGACCTCAGGTAAGTCATGTAAGTGCCTCAAGTCCAGTGCCTAGAGCTTCAAAATGAGGACGCTAATTACAGCGCCTGCCCCACAACAATGCCAACTCCATAGCACTGCTGAGAGGACAGAAGGTACAATTCCATGAACACACGATGTCTGGCCCTGTTCAGAACTCAACAGCCCCGGTACAGCTGATGTCAGCATGGCTCTTACATTCTGCGCTGTTGGCAGGACAGTGAGCTCCTCGGGTATTACCTGATACTGCGATTATGTTGGTTACTTCTGAAAGGTCTTTTTTTTTTTTTTCCAAGACAGGGTTTCTCTGTGTAGCTCTGGCTGTCCTGGAACTCACTCTGTAGACCAGGGTGGCCTTGAACTCAGAAATCCACCTGCCTCTGCCTCCCAAGTGCTGGGATTAAAGGCGTGTGCCACCACTGCCCGTCCTGAAAGGTCTTTCTGTCTGGACCACTTCGGGCCTTGCTTGAAAGATCTGACCAGAGAGCGAGAGTGTCTCAGGGGAAGAGTGCAAGTCAACATCCAGGCCAGACGAGGTCCCACAACAGAAATGCCATATTTTCATACAATAAAGCCACACATATAGAACAAATTTAGTTTGACTTTTTTTTGCTTGGTTGGTTGGTTAGTTTTTGTTTATTGTTTTTTTGTTCTTGTTTTTGGTTTGGGTTTTGGTGTTTTTTTCAAGACCGGGTCTCACTATGTAGCACTGGCTGTCTAAGAACTCACTATGTTCCAGACAAAGCTAGCCTTCAACTCAGAGATCCACCAGTCTGCTTCCCAAGTTCTGGAATTAAAGACATGTACCACCATTCTATAAAATATTAGGTGAGGTGGGGGTGCTGGAAAGGTGACCCAGTGGTTAATCAAGCTTGCTGCTCTTCTAGGGGACTTGAGTGGGTAATAGCACTGGCTGTTCTTCAGGAGGATCTGAGTTCGGTTGCCAGGAGCTACAGCAGGCATCTCGCTGCCACCCGTAACTCTAGCTCCAGCCACCTGATGCCATTTTCTAACCTCTGTGGACATTTGCACACACATAGTATTTACACACACACACACACACGTGTGCGCGCACACGCATGTAAATAGAAATGAAAACAAATCAATTATTAGGACTAGGGAAATGACTCTGGTTAAAAGTGAATACTGTGCATACTGTTCTTGCAGTGGACCCATGTGTTTAGTTTCTGTCACCCATGTTGGGTGGCTCACAACTGCCTATAACTCCAGCTCCAGGGAGTCTGACATCCGTGGCCTCCTCAGGTACTGTATTATATCCATATACCCACGTGCAGTCACACACACCCCTCACACACACACACGTGCACACAGACATGCTTTAAAATAATAAAAATAACTCTTAACACTATTCATAATAATAGAATATTAGGATCTAAATGACTCCTTGGGTAAAGATGTTTGCCATGCAAGCCTGGGTAACTGATCACAATACCCAGAACCCACAAAAGGTTAGAAGAAGAGAGTCAATTTTACAATCTTGTCCTCTGACCTCCGCATGTAAGCTTATACACCCACATCATGCATACACAAACACATGCACACGCATGCGCACACACACACACATATAACTAAATAGTGATATTGACTTGAAGCTAGCCACGGTGGCATGCACCTGTAGGACCAGCAACTGGGAAAGGTGAGCTGTGAGGATCACTTGAGTCAAGCATTTACAGTGACCCAGATGACATACAGAGACTCTGTTTCAAACAGAGCAAAATAATATTGAATCGAAACTATCTCCAAGCCCTTTGGTTGAATGGCAAAACTAAGTACAGAGCCGCACAGGTAGGACTGTCATGTTATGTCATCCTTTCTTACTTGTGTCTGCTAACCCACATGCTGGGCATATGCACTTGTTGGTACAAAGAGTATCTCAGGAAGGGCACAGAAGTGACAGTTTCTGTTCCTGTTAGGAAGGAACACTGAGGAGTGGAGTCAGAAATAGAGGGAGTTCTCACTCTTTGCTGTATGCACTTTTCTGCTCTGAAATTGTCCCCGTACCCTGTGTATATTCCTTTTATCAAAAGTCATTTTTAAAGTTGTAAGCAAAAGGAAGGCTGTTGGTTTCATGAAGGAAACGCTTAGTGGATAATAGTTGAAACATGGATTTTTAAGGTCTCAGGATGGCAGGTGTTGGCGAGGCTGTGGAGGAGATGGCCTCCTCCTCTTTCCCCATGGGGGTGTAAGCTGGTGCCTCATTTTGAAGAGTAACCAGGCCATGTCTAATAAGACTAATAAGTGCCTGCCTTATGGCTTCCCTCTTAGAGAAATCCCCCCCAAATTAACTATGTATCTAAAAAGACATGAACAAATGTTCACAGCAATATTACCAGCAGGGGACATGAAAACATAACCTACAACATAACTATAACCATATAGCAGTTAAGTGGGGTTGACCCACATTTTCATACAGCAATCTGAGTAAAACTCAGAAATATGTTGGAGTTTTAAGATGTCAAAATACCTCCTTCAATATACCATTTATGCATCATACAAACAGTTGAAGGGGAAACTACTGGTTTGTTTGGAAAGTCAGTTATGTCAAATGATGGTTTACGGGGCACACAGGTGAAAGGATGTCTTGCTAAAGAAGACATGTGAAAGACTGTTTTCCTGAAGCAGACACGGGTGAAAGGATGTTTTGTTATAGTAGACACGTGAAAGGACGCGTGATGGAGTATAAATATGACCCCACAGGCAGTGGGGGAGGAGCATTGGATTGGTTTGCTCCGCCTTGCTATTCTTCTCTGCCTGTATTGGTTCGCCTTACATAGTGTTGTGGAGCCACACTTGTGATAAAGTAACCATTGAGAGAAACTTGCCAAAGAACTTTCGTTCCTTGCGTGGTGTCTGCGGGCTGAGAGGACTGGGCTGAAGCTGCTGAATCGCTATGGGACTGAACTGCTGACAAAGAAGACAAAGCTCACCCTCAAAGAACCATTGCTAAGCAGGTTCTCTTTCCCTATATACTAATGACTTTTCTCTTCCACTACTTCTGGTGGGCAAGAGGAGAGGTCAAATATTTATTAAAATATGCTGCAAAAGATCTATGCCTGCAAACAGACAGCGTAATTCTATAAATTTTATGTAGGCTTATGCCTGAAACACAGAAATATTCAAGGCAAGACTATACCCTAACCCCCTATGATAGGAGCTACCTAAAGTTAGGTGGGCAGGGAAGGCATTGATTGTGGAGAGGTGAGAGCTTCCCTAAAGTTGTCTGTAACCCGTCCTCTACCACAATCTGGAAGGCAGTGATGACCACGATCTGGAAGGTGGTGATCCTATTCAGGATAAATACCTAGTTAGTTTATCCAACAGTGGTTGAATTATCCATTGACATGGCTGTGACCCCTGCAGGGCACCACTCTGGGAGTCTCAGGCTGGGACACCAGAGACAGTGTGGTTATTTTAGGAAAGCTTTGTAACTTCTGGAGATTCAGTTTCCTCATCAGCAAAGTGGAATTAGTCCCCAACTCGGAGGACTCTATGAAGATTTAAACAGATGTAAAATGTTCAACACAGAGCCTGCAGACCATTGAGAAACCTTGGTGGATACTGTCAGTCAGCAGTGAGGTAAGACTCAGGTTTCTTTCTCCTTCAGGAGGAGAGAGCTGCTCAACACACTGAGAAAGGTCCCCTCAGGGCCCCAGGCCTGGTACATTAGAAGACAGTGACTTTCTGAGTGTGAAAGCCCAGCTTCCCCAAACCACTGCCACCACCATCAAGGGAGGCACTTTCTAGAAAGGATACTGCAGGAAGGGAAGTCATAAAGTAACACGTATGACAAAAGACCACAGAGTCCAACCAGCTGTAGCAAGTCACCAGAAACAGAGCATCCAAACAAATGGATCTATATCTGTTTCTTGGCCCGTTTCTTATTACCTGCTTGTTTTATTCTATTCTATTATTCTATTCTGATACTCTGTTTTGTGTTATTTTATCATTATCCTTTAGAAGGCTGTTTTCTACTGAGAGAAAGAAAGAGAGCAGATCCAAGTGGGAGGGGACTGGGGAGGAACTGGGAAGAGTAGAGGAGGGGGGAACCATAATTAGGATTATATCATGTGAGGAAACACAAAAAATCCATTTTCAATAAAAGGAGAAAAAGAAAAAAAGGTGAAAGTGGGGATGGAAATGGAATTTATCCCAAACTACCCATGGGAACTTTTGATTTGAACACAATATAGGAAGTTAGAGAATGTCGGAGGGTGGGTAGGATTTCAGCTGTATCATTAGAAAACTTAAGGGCTCTATGCAGACAGCCACACGAGGCAGTTATGTCCAGGTCGCCTCGAGAGAAGCAGTCAGGGAGAGGGAGTGGAGCGGAGGGGCGGGACATGCACGAGAAGCCGGTCGTTTCTAGAAAGTCACAAAGTATCCCCTGATTAAAGTCATCAGTTCCACTAAACCAGGACCCCTAAAAACAATCTTGTGACCTTCTCTGGGAATACTAAATAAGCCCCCGAGGTCTTAAGAAATATGGGACTTACAAATAAGGCCAAGCATTTCACCCCGATTCTGATGAAAGGTTTATGAGCCCCAGAATAGTCTGAGCAGGACACGTCTGGATTGAATATTCGGCGCGCACTTAACACCAACGGGGTTCAGAGGCTTTTGCGTTTCACAGCCAAACATTGCCAGAACTGTGAGAGTTACGTGATACTCAGGGTAGGGGAGATTTTCTCACTTCTTGGTGCCATAAATAGAGCAGGCTCCTGTCTGTGGCACATGTGAGTTAATTGGGCTCATTAAACTTCAGGGATTTGCTAGCATCACTGTCCCTTGACCTTGTTCCTATAGAAAACAAGGCTAAGATGATGATGACATGTGGCAGACCAAGGTCTGACAGGGTGACCATCGGGAGGAAGATTCTGGAAAATGAAATGGAAGCTCTGGGGAGGTAGGGAGGCGGCTGGTGGGGGTCAGGTCAGATTTCAATGATGGGGCCCTTTCAGTGTGAGATGCTACCTGAGCCTTGTCCCAGACCAGAATAGGGACAAGTCCAGAAATGAAACCCACTGAGCCTCAGAGAAGACCCACCTCTATGCAGATATGCAAGAGAGTCACGTGGGTCTGGGAAGGAAGTAGAGGCAAACAGCATGAAGGTCTCAAGGATGCACAGTGCGCCACTGCTCACAAAATGCTTTCTCGCCACGCCCTTCTCTTAGGGAGAGATGAGAATATATTGCGACTCAGAGAAGGCTGAGACCGCACAGCTTCGGGGTTATGGTGAGGGGGACCGGAAAGTGGAAAGAAAGTGACGGAGTCAAAGAATGCTCGATATGGGAGACCTTAAGAAGGCTCAGAGCCCAGTCTCAAAGGAGAAGGGAGACGGCAAGGAGTGTATAAAAGGAAGGCAGGTGAAAGTGGGAGCTCGTTCGGAATTGAGAGAAAAAGAATGCAGTTGGCCCTGGGGCTGAGCAGATACAGAAAGGCTGAATGCATGAGGAACATAGCAGAGAAAGACTGAAGGAAAGGGGACCAATGATGTAAGGGGATATCTCAGCGGGCCCATGCCGAGGCATCTCTTTCCCCTGAGGAACCAGCCACACAACTACCGAAAAGAGTTTATTCAGGGCATGGGGAGGGGAGCCAGGAGGGTAGCAGAAGCAGAGAGAGAGAGAGAGAGAGAGAGAGAGAGAGAGAGAGAGAGAGAGAGAGAGAGAGAG
>NW_021620687.1:3342506-3377327 GCF_004785775.1 Grammomys surdaster | reverse complement strand
GAGAGAGAGAGAGAGAGAGAGAGAGAGAGAGAGAGAGAGAGAGAGAGGAGAGGTAGATGTAGAGGAGTAGAGGCCGGCCTTGACCACGGGGAGAGAGGGAGAAGGGAAGAGGGGAGGGGGGCAAAGAGAAGCTACAAGCAAGAGAGCAAGAGGGTAAGAGAGAGGAGGGGGCAAGCAGCCCCTTTTATAGTGGGCAGGCCTACCTGGCTGTTGCCAGGTAACTGTGGGGAGGAGCATACCTGGCTGTTGCCATATAACTTTGGGGGTGGAGTTTAGGCAGAATACTAACAAAGATGCTTAAGAAAATCATGCTCACAGGGATCAACGATGTTTAAAAGATGCCCTTCCAGTTCATTCAGACACATTTTTAAGGGTCTTCTGCCCTCTTCTCCCCATCTCAAGAAATCAAGTATCTAAAATTCTTGGAAATCAAAACAGGTCCTGGAGTCGTGGCTCAGTGGTCAAGAGCATTGGCTGCTCTTATAGTGGACCCGGGTTCAGTTCCCAGCACCAGCATAGAGGTTCCATATATATATATATATATATATATATATATATATATATATATATATATATATATATGTATGTATATAAAATTCAAATCATAAAAGCCAAAGGCTGCATAGATGATCTCTTGAAGAGTTAAATATTATGTTCAGAAAATAGAGGCTAACTGGAAGAAAGGGGCAAAATCATTTTCAGTCTGAAAACTGCTCAGCCAGACCTCAGCTCCCTGTGTGCCTCTCCCTGCTGCAGATAAACAGCTCTGCCACTGAATATCTGAATTCAAAGTTAAGGAAAGCTCTCCATACAGGGAGCCTGGCACTTTCCCTAATGAGGATCCCAGTGAGAGGAGGTAGGGTCTTCCCTGCCAGGGCCCATATAAGCCCCAGTGGGTTCTAGTCTTTAAGCCAGGCATGTTCTGCTGGGTAGAGTGTCCAGCAGCGAGCTGAGCTGAGTATCAAGTTCTGCCACCACCAAACTCTTTCTGTGTAAGCTCTTTCTCATCTTCAGTGCTCTCAATCACCCAGTATCTCCCATGGTTCTGAGAACAAGCCTGGTGGGCTGGCAGCGGTGGGGGTCAGGAGGAACCATTCTAACTTGAAATTCATCTGAAGCCTTGCAGCAGAAGGGGAATGGGGAAAGGGGATAACATCTGAAATGTAAATAAATAAAATAGCCAATTAAAAACAAACAAACAAAAAACAATTGTCGCAAACTGTAGCCTGAGGTCATGGACCAAATGCTGTGAACCGCCTGATCTTGCTAATGCTGCTTCATCAGAGCACACACCTGCACGTCCAGCCAGGTACTGCTCATGGATACATTTACAGCCCAGAGCTGGGGGCAGCTACCACAGCGCCTAAGTGGCCCAGAAAGCCTGAGCTACATGCTGTCCAGCTTGTTCCAGGAGAAGCTTGCCAGATCCAGTTCTGAAGCATCATTGTTACTATTTTAGAAATTGAGATAATCTCCTTTGATGTTATTAACAGGAGTGACCACACACTGGCCACAGGGTTCTCAATCACCTCTTGAAGAAAGGGAGGGCAACATTTATTAGCTCTATGGCCTTGAAAGCAATCTTTCTGAGAGTCAGTTTCTTCACCAGCCAGAGGCATACAACAGCGGGGGCCTGCTTGTCTTGCTCTGCTCTGTCTGCTTAAGCAGCAGACAAAAACACCGGTTAGAGATGTAGCTGAGCAGAAAGAAACTGCCATCGATATAATTTGCTTATTATTTATTGTATTATTTTGAAACAAACTCACTCTGTAACACAGCCTGACCTCCAACTCCAAACCCCCCTGCCCCTGCCTTCGGGGTTACTTTGCAGGTGTATATTACCATGCTTAGCTAAGGTTGGCATAATCTAATACTGTTTGGTTTATGTGCTCCTGGAAACTTATTTTTAACAGTACTAGGAGCTGGAAGTCTGAGATCAAGGCAGCAGCCAAGGCAGCCTCTAGTGAAGGGCCTCTTCAGGAGTGTGGATGACTGTCCTCTGACCACACCCTCATGGTGGGGAGGCAGAGAGGGAGAATCAGATTAAGGACCCACTCATATAGCATCATTTAGTCTTAACCCTATCTCCAGCTATATTCATTCTGGGGATCACAGTAATAGTATATAAGAAGCACAGGATTTGAAAGCAGAGGACTTCCTCAGTTCATCTCCGGCCAGTGTCTCAGCCACTCGGGCTTCTGTCTCCTAATCTCTGAAACAGAGTATTTTAGAAAATCCAAGTAATATTCCTCCTCCCTTTTTTGGAGGGGTGAAGGTCTTACATAGCCCCAGGCTGAACAGAAACTCACTTTGTAGTTAGAATGACTTCGAACTCTTGATCTTCCTGCCTCCAGACTGTGCCACCATACAGAGGTTATACAATGCTGGGGACTGAGCCCAGGGCTTTGTGTATGACAGGCATGCTTACTCTACTAGCTGAGTTGTATCCCCAGCCCTATGGTACCTTCAGCATGCATGGTTTATTGTTTCATTTCCTGTTAGCTTTCTTTCTTCTATTCGTTTCTTTATATGGCCTCTGTTCTTAAACTTGCAGTCCTCCTGCCTCAGATTCTTCAGTGCTAGGCTACAGGTTTGTGCTACCTGGCTACTTGTTTTAGTTTCTTTTATCAGCTTTTATGCTTTTGCTTATCTCCTGACTATAAACTCACTTTTGTATGCCCAGCCATCTCATGGACCTGACACATAAGAAGGAAGAAGTGAAGACAAGACTCTATTTAGCTAAGTTTGTCTTTTGTCTTACCAGAAACAATAAATTTCCCAAAAAAACTATCCATCAAACAATTGATCACACCTCATTCAAAGTAATGGTATCAATTGGCTACCTCTAATGAGAAGAATCTAGAAGGCATCTGTGACCATGTGTGCCATAAAGTTGGAAGCTTTTTGTTTTTAATTAAAATCAATATTTGCACCCTCCTGTTACTGCGATTATCTAGAAAGAAAAAGCAGCAGGCTTACTTTGGGGTCATTGAGACAGTCACTTTGTCTCAGGGGGTCTCTGGCAGTCTCCACCAGCATCATCCTCACTCATCAAAGGTACCAAGAACTGACTTGGGAAAATGAGAAAGAGACACACATTCTGCTGCATCTAAACAGCAAAAGCAGATGCTGAGGTATAGGCAGTAGACAGAGGCCAGTCAGTTGCTCTGTAAGGAGTTTGGTGGCTGTGTTCTATGCATCTCCCTCCACACAGCCCACTTTCATTAGAATGATCAACACGACCCACCCCGGGGCTTTCATCCCCCAGAAAAGCCACAGTGAGAAACCCTGAGCCCCAAACTTGATCTGGTGCCTGGTTCTGCCCCAAATGCCCACAGCCGTTTTAATGAGGTGAGCAACCAGAGGAGTCTCATTTCTCACAAAGGAAGACCAAGGTCACAGAAGGCAGAGTAAGCATTATTTAAAACCCAGGATCTAAGCAGAGTGGAGACTCCTCATGCCATGGGGACCCAAAGCACCAGATAATACTGTGGACATTCCAAAAAGTGCTCAAGTCCAGGGCAAGAAAGGACTGGCTGACCCCAATGGCTTCCGTGAGCATCCGCATGAGAAAGACCAATGAGTACACTCTAGGACATTTGCTGCAAATATTTTGAAATTCAGATTTTGTCAGGCTGGTGTAACTAGGAAAGCCTAGTTGGAGGAATATGTTAATAAGTCATTAAAGCACACTCATATCGTGCCATATGGTACACTTGAAACATAAAACACTGGGCTCTATTCTGTGGCCAGGGTTGGTTGATGAAAGAGAGCTCTGGGGAGAAGATTGTTGCCCTGACCACCGTACTTTATATGCTAACTCTTGTTCCGGGGGCCTGTTGTCTCAACCAGGCTTGGCAGCTATGTATAAGTGGCACTCCGCGGGAGAAGAGTGCCACAGATTACAGGAGAGTAGAATCCAAGCTGGCAAAAATATGGTTTCGTGAAGTGAGTTTCCGGGGTGGAGTCTTGTTCTTTGAGTTACTAGTAGGTTTTTAGTAATTATATTCTAAGTTCTATCTGGATGATCTTGCCTTTAAAACCATTAAAAAATAAGATTGCCCTGGAAGTGCATGACAGGTAAACAGATTATGGATTGACAGCATGAGCTCATGGAAGTCTTTAATATGCAAGTCAGGCCCAGAGCGTCTCTGCGTTCAGAAACTGAACTTGGCGGTTTGCACTTTAATTACATTGTGGCCTGTAGATCACATTTGAGGAAATATGCAGATACATGCAGAAGCCTTCTAATCACTCCCTGGCTACAAGAGAACTCCAACCCCACCCCATTGCCTGAATTCAGAGAGGGGAGCCAGCCTCACAGTCCTCAGACCATTGTCTTGGTAACAATTTTTCTCTCACCCTGAGCTATTATGGGAAATATATATTTAGGGACCTTGGGGGCAGTAACTCTACCTTTTGTTTTCTCTCAAAGAGAAGTCACTTCAAGTCTTGAGCATGCAGGCTCATGGTTAATAAGACAAATGCCTTCATTACATGGTTCTCCTTTACATTCTGCAGAGTATAGAACAGCTTAGGTTCTGGAAACCTGATGGGGGCAGCAAGAGAAGAAGAAATGACAACAGACACATCTACAGGAAAGCTGGGGTTAGGTGGATCCTCTGCCCACTCTGGTAGAGTGACACCAACTCCTCAACACCCTGAAACCTCAGTGCATTTATTATGCCCAGCACAAAGTGGGAAGAGTTAGCTTGTCTTGGTTAGCAGGTCTCTGTAGGTACCAGTCTGAGGCTGTAAACAGGTAAGAATTTGCAGTTGCTAGTTTTAGCACACATCGCCAGTATTCCAACTCCAACCAGAAGAAGGCTTGGCCATTCCTGTAGGTCTGAGACATTCATTGGGTCCTTGACATGGCTATACCCATGTTAAACAATATGCTTTCACTCAGGGCTACCTTGACTCCCCACAACATTGTATACTTTTAAAATTTGAAAACAAGCAAGAAAGAGGGAGCAGAGAAGAAGGAGGAGAAGGGGAGAGAAGGAAGGGAAGAAAGGGAGGGAAGAGGAGGCTGGTGGGAGAAGGGAGGGAAGGCTGAGAGAAGGAGACTACTGCCCACTCCAGCACTATGTCCAAGATAGAAATGAGAGTACATACCTTTAATCGAACACACAAGAAGGAAAATGAAGCTAAATCTCTATGAGTTCGAGGCCAGCCTGGTCTACATAGTGACTCCCAGACCAGCCAGGGCTACCTGGAAAGACCTTGTTTTGAAAAAGAAAAAAGAAAAAAAAAAAGAAAGAAAATCTTGAAAAATTTATGAGGCCAACCAGACCAAAACCAGGCAGCAGCTCAAGACGATGAGTTTCACAGAAGAATAAACCTCCGCTCCTGGGGCTTCCCAGAGCTAAGTGCCAAACAAACTGTTAATGGTAACAGATGATATACTCTTACCGCTGATTAGCTAATAAGAGATGAGTTTATTTTCTTAGCACCTTCTCTACAATCTCTAAGCAATGCCTTCCCAGCAGCTCTCTCTTAATGCCCATCATAAATAATTAACCATCCCATCTCCCAAGACACACTGTTAAAGGAAAAGGTGAGTGTTAAAGCTCAGTCCATATCATGCTATTTTATTGAAATTATTTTTAATCTCATCTATATTGTTTTGTGTTGTTTTGGTCTGTGTTCTAGCTGAGCTTTTTCCAGACTGCAAATAGAACACATTGCTCAAACAAATCTACAGTCCAAACAGGTTAGCACCAGATACGCCTGGCTCCAGGCAGTCTCCTCCTCCCACCACTGCCAGAACTATCTGGAGCTAACAGATTTGCTTCTAGACTTTTATCTCCATCAGATAGGATCTGTTTTAGACATTTCTGAAGTGAAAGAGGAGTGTGTGTGTGTGTGTGTGTGTGTTCATTTTAACAAATGTAATACTGTTATCTGGGAAAAAGTTAATTCAGCAGGGCAGTGATGGTTCCCAGCATTCTGGAGGCAGAGGCAGGCAGGTATCTGTGAGTTCAAGGCCAGCCTGGTCTACAGAATGAGTTCCAGGAGAGCTAAAGCTACACAGAGAAACCCTTTCTTGAAAACAAAACAAAAAAGATAATTCAAAAAGTAAAAAAAAAAAAAATTCTTTCATAACTTTCCAGAAGGCGAATGTATGAGTTTTTAATTCATCCGAATGATTTAACAGTTCTAACTTCTAGTTCCTCTGTTAATCCTGAGAATGTAGCTGACTCAAAGGTCACAAGATTCTGGTAAACAAGGGCCTCTGATAAAACTGCAGGAAGCAAACTGTTACCAGGTCTGTGGTTGAAACTTTCCTTCTCAGAGTGGTCCTGTCCCTGCAGTCACCCCTCACCCACACCCTGTCACTCTCTGTATGGACTGTTGCCCTATGACCACAATCAGAGGCTAGCACACCAGTGCTCCCAGGGGAGTTTCAGTATACAGTGCCTTTCTGGCCAACTCTTTCCATCTTTCATCACCAGGTTACTCTCTGAAGGCAATGAAGAGACACTCAGTAGATGTGTGGAACCAGACCCTGGGGTTAGCAATAACTCCTCCCCACACCCTGGCTGGGGAGTGAGCTACACACTGAGCCAGGGTATGGGAATGATGGGCAGTGGGATGATGGGGAGGGGGAGTATAGGAGGGGAGGATGAATATGAACACTGCTCAATGATACATGTATGAAGTAGCTAATAAACCCATTATTTTACAAACTAACAAAATAACTTATGAAGAGAGTCAGACAGACAGAGCTGGGCACTCACTGCCTCCTCTTACACACCACTACCAGTGTGGCTTCTTGCCCAAAAGGTATCGAGGAATCTAATCAAGCTAATCACTGTGATCCAGTACAGAGGAAAAAGTTCCGTATCACAGAAGACAGAGGGACAAACTTGGAAAGTTCCAAATGTAAAAACACAAAGAGCCAGACCTAGTTTCTTCAACAAATAAATTCCAAGAAAAACTACAAAGAGGCAGGTGGACGGTTTCAGTGGAAAGAAGAGTTGGAAAGAGAGCAACCAATCCAGGTCCACATTGTATCTGGAAATGGATACAATGCAACTACACACAATTCAACTAGATACAATACAACTAGACACAATGCAACTAGATACAATGCAACTGGAACAGAAGAAATAGCCAGGCTGGTTGCACACCTTTAATCCTAGCATTTGGGAGCCAGATGCAGGAGGATCTCTGTGAATTCAAGGTCAGCCTGATCTACATAGTGAGTTCTAAGATAGCCAGGATACACAAAGAAACCCTGTCAAAAAAGAGAAGGAAAGGAAGAAGGAAAGAAAGAAAGAAGGAAGAAAGAAAGAAAAGATATGAAGGAGGAAAAGAGAGAGAACACACACACAGAAATGATTTGCTTAACACTGATATTGAGGAATTATCATCAATCTAAGTAGGATGGTGGTGCTACTTGGTTTCAGAGTCTTTTAAAGGTGTGCACAGAAATATTTGTGGATGAGGTGACAGGACATCCAGGGGGTTGGAAATGGAGGGGTATATGAAGTAAGATTGGCCATATCTGATAAATACAGACAGGTAACAGATATCTAGGAGACTGATTGCAGTGGTTTTTTTTTTCCTGTTTATATGCTTGAGATTTTTCCAACTGTCTCCAGAGAAACTGTATTTTTTAAGTCCTTTAGTTGCCCACATTCTAAGTTTGCTGCTTGCATTTCTGTGTACTGTTTAACATGCTCAGGTACACTCGGAGGTGCTGTTGGTGACCAGAAGTATCGAGAGACTCAACACTGTAGAAGTTTTATTTGGGGCAATAACCAAAATACATAGGTTATTTTCATGCTTCTACCAGGAGATGCATAATGCCATCGTTAAAAGGGTTTTAAAAGTTAGTTTTCCCCACTGAAAAATGGAAACGCTTCCTGGAGAGCTAATGTTCAGGATGAATTATTTATTGAAGTAAAGAAATAGGCAGAGAACCTCATGGATGTCAGATTATTTTTCCCTGAAATCCTTCAACAACCATACCAATAAATCTCATTATTTATTGAAGCAATTTTTTTTATTAACATTATTTTTTTTTAATTCTGTGTGGATGTGTTGCATGTATGATGCAGGTGTGCACACGTGGGCACGCACGTGTGGAGACCAAAGGACGGCGTCAAGTATCTTATTCCATAAGTCTTAGAGGCAAAGTCTCTCACTGAACCAGAAACTCACTGTTTCAGCTAGCCTAGCCAGCCAGCAAGATCCCACAATTCACCTGCCTCGACCCTCCAGCCCTAGGAATATGGGCATATACAGCCACGCTCAGCTTTGAGGTGGGTGCTGGGGATCCAAACTCAGGTTCTCTTGTTTACATAGCAGAAATTCTTACATCACAGCCAGACATCTACCCAACCCTGGATCAACTTTTAGGTATAATTACATTCCAGATCTTCTATGATCTATTTCTAAGTCCAACACACACACATACACACACACCACACTCACACACACACATGCTCACCTACCCACTGTGGTGTTAGGGAATCAAACCTAGGCTATGATTATACCAGACAAGTGTTCTACCACTGAGCTACATCCTCAGACTGACCCATATATATTAAAGCACAAGACCAAGGGACTGGACAGATGACTAAGCAATTAAGAACACTCATTGCTCAGAGGACGGTCTTAGTTAGCATTTCATTGCTATGAAGAGACACTACGATCAAGGAAACTCTGATAAAGACAAACATTTCATTGGGGCTGGCTTACAGATTCAGAGGTCCCGTCCATTATCATCAATGTGGGAGCATGGCGGCATGCAGGCAGGCATGGTGTGCTGGAAGAGCTGAGACTTCAATATCTTCACCCAAAGAAAGCCAGGAGCAGACTGACTTCAGGCAGATAGGAGGAGGGTCTCAAAGCTCATTCCCACAGGGACACACTTCCTTCAACAAGCTCACATCTACTCCAGCAAGGCCACACCTCCTAACAGTGGTGTTCCCTGGGCCAAGCATATTCAAACCACCACATTCCACTCCCCGGCTGGCATAGGGTTGTTCAAGCCCATGAGTCTACCAGAGTTATACCGAGCCATAGCATAATGCAAAATACATTGAGTCCAACTTAAAAAGTCCCCATGTCTATCACAGTCTCAACAATGTTCAAAGTTCAAAGTCTCTTCTGAGATTCATACTATATCTTAAATGTAATCCCTTAAAGATATCAAAATCAAAAAAGCAGATCACGTACCTCCAATGCCATGCAGGATATACATTACCATTCCAAAATGTCATGGTGAAGAAATAGTGGATGAGAACAAGACAGAAAACCAGCTGGGAAAGCTCCCAAACTCCATGTCTCCCAGCTGATATCAAAGCGCTCTTCAGATCTCCAGTTCCTTTTATCTTTGTTGACTGCTGTTGACAGATTTGGCATTCAGCAGCAACAAACTGTGTTCTCGTGGGCTGTTTCCACTCCCTGTTAGCAGCTTTCCTCAGCAGATATTCCACAGCTCTGGCATCTCGAACATCTTGGGGTCGCCTAGGCAACTTCAACTTTACAGCTTGTTGTTCCAAATATCTGGGATCCACACATGATCTTCTGGACTCCTCCAAAGGGTTTGGGTGACTTCTCCAGCTCTGCCCTCTATACTTTGACTCCACTCTACTGCTGCTGCTGTTCCTGGTGATCATCCAGCCTTCTCCAACATCTACTCCAACAAGACTACACCTCCTAATAGTGCCACTCCCTGGGTCAAGCATATTCAAACCACCACAAAACCCAGGTTCAATTTCGAGAACCCTCATGGTAGCTCATAACTATCTGTAACTCCTGTCCCAGGTGACCTGACACCCTCTTCTGTTCTCTGTAAGCATCAGGTACACATCTGGAAAAATACCCCATACACAGATAAAAGAAATAATTGTTGAAAAGAAACCAGAAAGCACAGGGCTAGTGAGATTATCCATGGGTAAAGGTGCTGGGTGGTTCAAGAATAATGACCTGGGGTTGATCCCTGGAACCCAGGCAAAGGTGGATTAGAACTAACTCTACAAAGTTGTCTTCTGACTGCCACACAAGCACCATGGCATTCAAACTCCTGTATACATGACCACAATAAATTAACTATTTTAAGAGAAACTTTAAAAAGCACATAGCTTGTAAAAGATAAATAGATATTCTAAATAGGAAAAAAAGCACATAGATGAGTCTATATGAACTATACATATGGCCTTGGCCCCCATGGTCACTTCACAGTATAGCTATGCCATTTAAGAAAGATGAACCCCAGGCTGGCCATGGTGCTGGCACATGCCTTGAACCTCATTGGGGAAGTTAAATACACCTGCACATATGAATGCATGTACCACATGCACACATAATAAAATAAAATAATGTTTAAAAATTAGTTCAATAAATAATAGGACTTATTGGCAAGGTAGCACTGGTGAGACAGACAGAGGCTCTCTGTGAGTTTGAAGCTAGCCTGGGCTATATAGTGAATTCCAGGCTAGCCAGGGCTACATGTCTCAAAAACTAAAAACAAACAAAAAACAAAAAAGAAAGATAAGCAACAAGCCTACTTAAAAGTTGGCTCTTTAAAGGGAGTCAGGGATGTCTATATAATAAAATGACAAAGGGATTCTAACATGTTCTGTGGGTGAAAAAAAAAACAAACCAAAACTATGAGCTCTGTTGAGAATCCAGTGAGGTCTCCAGGCAGACCTGACAAGCAACGGTGACATTCAGCTGACCCTAAAGTCTCTGTGGCTTTATTCTGTGCAATTTTGGGCATCAGCTCTGTGGTATTAGGATATTTGTCTGACTACATGGGCTTTGGCTACAAGCTTCTTTACCACTGTTCTGAATAGAGCATACCCAGTCTCTTGACTCGACTGTATTGTGAGCCTCAAGTGTGATGCACATCGGTCTCCTTAGCCTCCATCAGAAACCCTCCACAGGCTGGAGGGCAGAAGCCAGGAGCACATAGCCATCCCCTGTCTTGAGATCACAAGCCATGTTTTATCCATTATTGTTCGTATGTTTCAGAAACTCCCGGCAAGCTAAAATCTTTCCAGCTAGGAATAGAGAAATACAACTTCTCTAACACACTAAATTCCGAAGCTACATCATGCTCCTTCAGAGAACTTGTCTCGTTCCTTGCTCTTACACATTAACAATTCTCCAGCAGACAAGAACAGCTGGAGACAACAGTCAGCTCATGTGGTCTTTATGAGAATACTGGGCAACCTTGAGTGGCTCCTTATAAGGCAGTCATTCTTGTTTCTGTAAGGGAAGAAAACCCATACCATGTGATGGAAAATGTTGAGCAGAGTCCTAACAGATTGCAGGGTTGGGGAGAGTTACTCTGATTTGAGGGTGTCTTCCTAGGGAGCAGATTAGGGACCCTCCCTGGCTACATTTCTCTCTGCGCTGAACCCCTTACTCCCTTGGGATATTCTAGGAATACCTGGCAGGCACAGTCAGTTGTGAACAGTGACAGACACAGGGCACAATTCCCCAAGCCCCCATGCTGCTGGGCCAAATTCTCCATAGTTGCCGTGATGACTTACGTGTAGCCATGTTTTCGCCTCAGTTCCAAAACAAAACTACCATCCTGTTCCCTTTTCTGCCAGCCAGACATAGTTGATCATTTTCCTAATTGCCATGACACACGCTTCAGTCTCTCTAGCTACTTAATGACATCACCAGGTAATTCATAACAGCAATTACACATCAGAACTGCCAGGGACTATTGGACAAATGCATAATGGGGCATTTTAAAAGTGCTTAAAATGTAATGCTAATTAGGAAGGGTATCGGACATGATACTTACCACAATAGGGAGCATGTTGGAAATTCTGTTGTAAAAAGAAAAACAATGGTGTTTATTAGGACTTACAGTCTGTGGGCGGAAGGATAAAATCTGAGGATGTGGAGATCACTGGGTGCAGGTATAATGTACAACTCTCATCGCCCATTTGTCAAATTAGCCTCCATTAATTACTGCATTTTCCCAAGTATTAAATGCTATCTTCGTTAGGGATTCCATTGCCATGAAGAGAGACTATGACCAAGGCAACTCTTATAAAGGTAAACATTGAATTGGGGCTGACTTATAGTTTTCAGAGGTTCAGTCCATTATCATCATGGCGGGTAACATGGTAGCATCCAGGTAGGCATGGTGTAAAAGGAGCTGAGAGTTCCACATCTTGATCTGAAGGCAGACAAGAAAAGACTGGCTCCCAGGCATCTAGGAGGAGGCCCAACCCTACAGTGGCACACTTTCTTCAAGGCCATACCTACTCCAACAAGGCTGTACTTCCTTATGGCACCACTCCATGGGCCAAGCATATTTAAACCACCACAGCTACCTTGGTTTGCTGGTTTATTTTCTTATGTCTAAATATTCCAAGAGCATTCTGGTTCCCAGAATCCTTTCTCTACCGAATCCCCTATCTGTCAGGGCAATAGCTAGGCTACCTTCCCATATCCTATTAAAAAACCAGCAATGGTTCCTGACAGTTGCTTCAAACAACATTAAATGATTCTATTTCATATTCAAGGCATTTCCCCAAATATACCCTTCTGCTTAAATATCTCAGGATCTTATCTGTATCCAAAGACACATCATTTGCAATTCTGTTCTTGTCCATTTCAAAGTGGTTGTGGGCTTTCTATGGCCAATGTTTTTAGAGCCATAATGATTTCATAAGTGTGACCATTACAACCGAGTCATGAGATGGGCCTCCTCAATCCTCATTTCACTGGTGAGAAAAGGAAGAGTTATGGAAGCCGTCTTGCTCAAGATCAAAAAGCTAGGTAGAGATACAGCCTGGATTTTTTTTTTATTGGATGATTTATTTACATTTCCTATGTTGTCCCCTTACCCCATCCCCCACCACCCCCTCGGAACCCCCAATCCCCTCGCCCCTCCTCCTTCTTCTCTGTGGATGTAACCTCTATCTACCCCCCCCCACTCCCACCTCCCCACCCTCAAAATTCCCACCCCCTGGGGCATCCAGCCTTCATGAGGTCAAGGTTCTCTTCTTCCACCTATGCCCAGCAGGGCCCTCCACTTACAGCCTGGATTTGAATCCTGGATTCAGAGCCTGGTGCTCACCTCCTGGGCTGAGCTGTGGAGTCCTAGTTGTGTTGCTTTCATTGGTAACCCTCTGCTCCTTTCAGGTCCCTTCTCACTCAGAAGTCCCCCTTGTTCTGTTTCCTGGGTGCTGTGAATGTGGCAGAGACAATGGCAATAGTAATTGCTGTTGACCAGTGGATCTCTGGGGATTCTGTTTCTCTCTTGCTGCAAGGGCAGCAATATGCAGCAAGCTCTTCCTTGACTGTTTGGTGCTAGCATTTGTGGTGGTTTGAATGGGAATGACCCCTATACACTGACATATTTGAATGCTTAACTCCTAGGGAGTAGCACTATTAGAGGAGGTGTGGCTTTGTTGAAGAAAGTGTGTGGCTGTGGGAACAGGTTTTGAGGTCTCTTACACCTCAGGATACTCCCAGTGTGGAACATAGTCTCTTTCTGCAGCCTTCAGATCAAAATGTAGAACTCTCAGCTCCTTTTCAACTCTAACTAAGACAGTAGCACACAACTTTCTAGCAGAGACAAGTGGCTAGATCTCAGTTCAGGGGCAGCCTGGTCTACAATGTGAGTTCTAGGAAAGCCAGAGCTGCATAGTGAGACCTTATCTCCATAAAAGGGGGAAGGAGAGAAAGAAGAAAAGTAATAAACCACAAACGAAATGGGGTTACTAATGCAAAACGAAAAAGCAGGAGATGGCTCAGGCATCTTGCCTTGTAAGCACAAATTTCTAAGTTTGATCCCTAGAACCCACACTTTAAAAAAAATAAAGGCAAATTATGGTGGTATGCACTTGTGATCCCAGCACTAGAGACTAGGGAACACAGACACACACACACACACACACACACACACACAAATGATTTTTTAAAGTGAAGACCTCCTGAGGAATGATATTGACCTTGGGCCTCAAGAGGCAGGGGCATGTGCACGCGCGCACACACACACACACACACCTCAGCACCCAGTCCATGCCCCTGTTCTTCTCTTCATTTCCTTTCAGGGATTCTGTACCCAGTCTCTATCTAAGGATGATCTCGCCTCTCCTATGTCACCCAGCTGCTCCCTCTAATCAGGTGTTACCTCCTCAGGGAAGTCTTCCCAGACCACATTGTATCAAGACTTCATGGACTCAGACCACCAGACTTCATCCACTTCCTTGGTTTGATTCCCATTGCTGTGACAAACACCGTGACCAAAAACAACTTGGGGAAGAAAGGGTAGGCTTGGCTTACAGTTTATAGTCCACCATGGAGGGAAACAGAAGGAAACACTGAAGCAGAGGCCATGGAGGGGTGCTGCTTACTGGTTTGCTCCTTATGGTTTGCTCACTCTGCTTTCTACTACAAACTGGGACCACCTACCCAAAAATTCCTACTTTTACTCCTACAAATGGTTGATTTTTTTTGGGGGGGGGGGAGGGTTATTTTTGGTTTTGGTTTTGCTGTCTTCCTACCACAACTGGAGGGAGAAAGACGCTAATTTTTGAGACAGGGTCTTACAATGTAACCTGGCTTGCTTAAAACTTACTGTGTAGATCAGGATGACCTTGAGCTCATAGAGATTTATCTGACTTTGCTTCCTGAGTCCTTACATTAAAGGCATGTGCCACCATGCCAAGCACATTTGACCTTTGACCTTCGATGACTTACCAATTCTTGAAGCAGTGTTTACCTCTGCAAGAAGGTAAGCATGCCCATGCTGAAGTAACCACACATCCGAGTTGTGAATTATTATCAGTGTTATTATCATACAAACACCAGGCTTGCCAATGTAAGTTTTTAATCCCAGCACTTGGAGGCAAAGGCTGGTGGATCTCTGAGAGTTTGAAGCCAGCCTGTTTTCTCATACAAACTAGGACCACCTACCCAAGGGTAATACAGCTCTCAGTGCCTCGAGCTCTCCCATCTCCATCATTAACCAAGAAAATCCCTACATAGTAAACTCCAGGACATCCAAGACTATGTAGAGAGATCTTGTCTAAAGAAAGAAAGAAAGAAAGAGAGAGAGAGAGAGAGAGAAAGAGAGGAGAGAAAGGAAGAAACTGGAATATCTCAAGTCTTCTTCTGTAACGTGGTGGGATACCCTGAATATCAAATATCAGACATAAAATGATTTAAACAACCAGAATGCAAAAAAAGAAAAAAAAACACTGATAATAATTGACAACATGGATGTGTGATTAGAAAAGAACCCCCAGTGAACATACTTATTCTTCAGCATGGGCATATCCAGCTGCTTGTGTCATACAGTGTCCTCACCATACACTGATATAATTTGCATATGCAATTATTAATAGTAGCTGCAGAAAAAGCACATCAACCAGTGTTAAGGAAGGAAATTTCGGTAGAAATTAGCCTGGAAATGTATCTTTTTGTGTTTACCTGTCATGAGTTGTGACTCAAGCCATTAGTGGTGGAGGAAGAGATAATTCTGTCCTGTTCGAAAGAAACTTGGTGACAGTATGGCACAAGTATGTGGTACAGTGTCTGGAGAATTAGCCTTGGAGCACAAACTCAGGTGGCTTCTGTTTCCACTACAGTCCACGAACTCTGGGAGGTCATCCTAAATGCTGCTAGAAACAAGGGCGAAAAGAAACGCCACGCCTTCGACATTACTTCAGGTTAGAATTCATCTGGACATCATCAATGTTTCCCATGAATAGTCCAGTAGAGAAGAGGAAAGAGGAAACTGCAGGTGAAGGCTCCAATCTTTCAGGACATCATTCGCCAGAAGGGATAAAAGGACCCAATACAGAGACATAGACAGATTCAAAGATTCCAGACCTCTCACGAACCCATTCACAGTCTAAACGTGAAATTACTCAATCCCTCTGTCTAACCTGGCAGCTGAGGGCAGGGGACAAGAGGGATGAGGAACAAGACATCAAAGTTTTTATTAGAGGGAAGAAGGGGGTATATGAACATTCTTGGAAAATTCTCATTTTTGGAGCTGAAGTGACCCAAACTAGCAAGAATAAGGATCCTGGGCAAGGTGTCAAGTGGGAGGAAAGAGGACAAGAAATAAAGACAAAAGCAATAGCTGAGACCAGGTGGTCTTGAATAGGCTGATAACTTATTTATTAAGTTTATTAAGAAGTACAACATCAAGCAGGGTGGTGGTGGTGCATGCCTTTAATTCCAGTATTCCAGAGGCAGAAGCAGGAAGATCTCTGTGAGTATGAAGCCAGCCTGGTTTACAGAGTGAATTTCAGGACAGCCAGAGCTACATAATGAGACACTGTCTGAAAAAGGAAAAGAAAAAAAAGAAAGAAAGAAACAAGGAATGGAGAGAAGAGGAAAGGAGAGAGAAGAGGAGGGAAAAGAAGGGGAGGGAAAGGGAGAGGAGGAGAGGGGAGGAAAGGAATGGAGAGGAGAGAGGAGAGGACGACCCAGTACATCAACAAACAAGGGAGACCCGACCTCAAACAAGATGGAAGGCAAAAACTCACACTCAAGATTGTCATCTGATCTCCATACATGTGTCATGGCAGTCACAACATCAATGTCAACCTCTGGCCTTCATAAATATACACACACACACATACATACATACATACATACACACACACACACACACACACACACACACAGAAAAAGAGAAAGAAAGGGAAAAAAGAATGAAAACAAGACCCTAGATACCATCAAATTTCTTGTTGGTTGTGTCAATTCAGGTATATTTTTATAGTGCCGTGTAAAACGACCACTAAGAATGGAAGTAATCTATAGATACAGAAGTAGACATATGAAGCTCAAGATATTAATTATTTACCAAATAAGTTATAATCATGTTTATAGGATTTTTTGTTTGGTTGGTTGGTTGGATTTTGGTTTTTAGTTTGGGGTTCTTGGAGTCAGCTTTCTCTGTGTAACACCCCTGTCGTGGAACTCACTCTGTAGACCAGATGGCCTTGAACTCACAGACATCTGCCTGCCTCAGTCTCCTGAGTGCTGGATGTAAGGTATGTGCCACCACTGCCCAGGGCTTATAAGGCTTTTTAAAGGACACATACACAATAGACACAGAGATTTGTTGATTGGAAGTTTTAGCCTGCATATCCCTAATCGGTAGAACTAAGTCTTGAGAAGTAAGGCAGTAGGCCTGTTCTTCCATTCTGTACCTGTCTTCCATGCTAACTTCTCACCCTTTAACAAATATCACTTCTGTAATTCAAAAGTCATTTGACTTTTAAAAGTATAATAAACATGTGTTTACATGTTTAAAGATGCTAACACACACATGCATTTGATATTAAAATTATCAAATGGGGATTGAGGGAAGCCCAATGACAGAACCCTTTCTTGTTCATATATGCACACGCACGCGCACACACACACACACACACACACACGTCAAAATATAGATTACAAAACCATGTTAGTCTGTGATTTCCTTGTTAAACAATCCACTGCTAATTGTCAAGCATCTTTATCTTGACTTTGGTACACCTTGAACCTATGGTACTAATTATTCAACACTATTTCTCAGAAAACGTACATCCCCGTCGGGAGGCCGAGTACATGTACCATACCGGATCAAGTCCCTATCTAATGAAATCTTCAATACTCTGCAAAGCACTTGAGAACCATTTAAAGTGTGATATCTAAAAATGAGAAAATCAATTTAATGTGTGATGTGTAAAGTACAGCAGTTTGAAAATGTGTTGCTAAGCACTTTCATCAATTGTATTGACATAAATCAACTCTTTGAATAATAAGGATAATTGTAAAACCTCCTTGGGTCTGTTACATGCACACATTTATCTCAAAGGCAAGCATTGTCTGATAAAGCGATGTCCCACACACATTTGAAAATCAAATCACTGATATCCTCTATTATAAACTATTTATCACAGCTCTCCTTTGCAGATGTTAGACTTTGCCTTGTGCATGCCTCTCTCCATGGGACTCTTATCTTCCATGATGAGAAGCAAATGTCTTTAATATTAGCGGGATGTGCTCTAAGGACAGAAATGGAAGGTTTCTAAAGCAGTGTATTAAGCACAGAACTCTGAACAGGGACACATTTTTAGAAATTAGATTCAGAGTCTATAGCACAAGCACAAACATAAGCATCCCTCTTCCTCATTGCTTAGGCCCCTGCTTTTTTGCTCTTCGGAGAAGCTAATGATCAAACCACCTACAGTAGCTAGCTTTATTGGACACCATCAACTACCTTTAAAAATCAACTGACCACTCAAAAACCCTCCTGATGGAAACCGCTACAGTAAGCAATGATTTAGCAAAAAGCCTGGTGAAATCTGAACAGATGTCAGGTTTCTTATTTTCTGCTACCGAGAAATAAATAAATAATAAATGAATAAATCCACAGGGATATTTCTTTGAACCCAGGTAGCAGCTCACAACTACCTGCAGCTCTAGTTCCAGGAAATCCAAAACCCTCACACAGATACACATGCAGACAGAACACCAATAAACATAAAGTAAAAAATAAAAGGATAGATAGATAGATGATAGATGATAAATAGATAGATAGATAGATAGATAGATAGATAGATAGATATCCACAAATGACTTTGTTGACTTGCAAGGTGAGATTTAAGAGCAGAAAGTAAGAGTTCAGAACTTCAGTAAGAGGAGATATCTGGGTCCCTGAGAATGGGGGGGTCCCTGATATTTTGCACATGATAAGAATAACTCTTAGGATTTCTAGTGTTAGCCGGGCAGTGGTGGCGCACGCCTTTAATCCCAGCACTTGGGAGGCAGAGGCAGGCGGATTTCTGAGTTCGAGGCCAGCCTGGTCTACAGAGTGAGTTCCAGGACAGCCTGGGCTATAAGAAAAACCCTGTCTCGAAACAAACAAACAAACAAAAAAACAAAAAAAATGCAAAGGATTTCTAGTGCTGTGATAAAACATCAAGATCACAAACAACTTGAGGATGAAAGGGTTTATTTTCGTTATAAGTTATAAGTTATTCTTATAACTCTCTGATCATACTGTATCACTGAGGGAAGTCAGGGCAGACACTTGAGCAGGCCAGAAGCCTGGAGATAGGAACTGAAGCAGAGGCCATGGGGAAACGCTACCGTCTTGATTGTTTTTCTACTGCTGTGATATAACACCATGACCACAGCCACTTTCAAAAGAAAGTGTTTAAGTGGGGGGCCTAGAGCCACTCAACTTTCATCCCAGCACTCAGGACCCAGCGGCAGAAGGATCTCTATGAGATTGAGGCCAACCTGATTTACATAGTGAGTTCCAAGACAGTCAGAGCTACAAAGTGAGACTCTGTCTCAAAAAAAAAATGGAAAAAAAAAGAAATAGAAGAGAAAAGAGAAAAGAGAAAAGAGAAAAAGTGTTGAATTAAATTTACTGTTTCAGAAACTTGGCATACATGATGGAGGAACAAATGTGTAACTTTGAGGGCTCATATCTTGATCCACAAGCATGACAGAGAGAAAAAGAGAGAGAGAGAGAGAGAGAGAGAGAGAGAGAGAGAGAGAGAGAGAGAGAGAACTCTAGAAATGTCTTGAGTCTCTTGAAATTTCAAAGCCCACCCTCAGTAACACACCTGTTCCAACAATGCCACCCCTCCTAATTGGTCCTAAACAGTTCCCCAACCTAGGGACTAAGATTCAAGCATATGAGTCGGTGGAGCCTATTCTCACTCAAACCACCACATTCCACTCTCTGGCCCCAACAAACTCACAGCTGCATTGTAATGTAACATTTAGTATAACCTCAAAATGCCCTTAGTCTTCCACCCTCAACACTGTTCAAAGTCCCTTCTGAAACTCAAGGCAAATCTCTTAACCCCAGATAAAGCAAAACAGAACAACAGCAACAACAAAAACCGTATTTCCACATACAATGGCACAGAATACACATTATTATTCCAAGAAGAATAAAAAAAAAAAGAATGGAAGCAAAGCAGAAGCCTTGTAGAGAAAACCTCAAATCCTGTAGCTCTGTGTCTAGTAGAGCTTATATGCCTCTATCCTTCTAGTTTTGTTTCCTGCAAGGTGTCTCTCTCTCCTCTCTCTCTCTCTCTCTCTCTCTCTCTCTCTCTCTCTCTCTCTCTCTAGTGTTTCCATTCCCTGGGTGCAGCCATTCTCACTCAAACCACCACAGCTGTTTAACTTGCTTGCTCCTTATGGTTTGCTAAGCCTGCTTTCTTATACCATCCAGAACCACCTACTCAGGGGTGACACCGCCCACAGTGGGCTTGACCTTCCTACATCAATCACTAATCAAGAAAATGCCCACACACTTAACTACAGGGTGATCCTATAGAGCCAGTTCCTCAGCTGGGATTCCCTTCTCCCTGATACATCTAGGTTTGTATCAAGTTGACAAATGTCAACCAGGATAATAATCAGGAGAACAGAGCCTGATGTTGGCATTGTCACTCCTTGTTTTGAACTGGTCACTGGGGAAAATCTCTGTCTGAAAGAACACAGTGCTGACTCAGTCTGAGAACCAAGGGCCTGAGGCTGAAGGAGGCTGAGAGAAAGATAAGGGGTCGGGTGGGGCAGTTAGACACAGAAAGCCAGGCGAATCTTTGAATTGAGGTCAGCCTGGTTTATAAGTTTCAGGATAGCCAGGGCTACATAAAGAACCCTATCTCATAAAGGAGGAGGAGGAGGAGGAGGAGGAGGAGGAGGAGGAGGAGGAGGAGAGGAAAGGAAGAGGAAGAGGAAGAAGAAGAAGAAGAAGAAGAAGAAGACCAAGAAAATGTCCTTGATAATGTCTGCTCTCACCCTGAATCAAAAGACAAAGACTATGGAGGCCCACCTGTAGCTTACATAAAAAGTGAGAGGAAAAGCTCTCTCTCTCTCTCTCTCTCTCTCTCTCTCTCTCTGTGTGTGTGTGTGTGTGTGTGTAGAAAGTGATAGAGACAGAGAGAGAGGACTTAGTCCTGAGTTTTATAACAAAGCTCTCTCACAGTGATAGAGCTTTCAGATCATTTGCTCCTAATTTCAGTCCTAGATATCACTAGAATGCATGGCTCTTCTGCATTACTGCTCCTGCTGGTGCAGCCTGAACTTTGATCCATGAAGATCTGAGGAAGTAGCTCAACAACATTTCAGCAGAGCCATGAAATCTCTTTGAAGCTCCTATGTTGCTGAAGTTGGCACAAAAGCACGGGTTTTTTTCCTGCTCTAGCAGTAAATGTCTGGCTGTTCACGCAAACCACGGTTCCTACGTTTTCTTTTCATTTATCTCCCTCGTTTGTTTTGTGACAAGACCATGTAGTCTGACCTTGAACCTGCAGTCCTGCCACAGCCTCTTGAGTACTGAGATTACAAGCAGATGCTACCACGCCCAGCTATTCCTGAACGTCCCAACAAGGTGAGCGTAGGGCCATTTCTGCCTTTCTGAGAATAAAGGGATGGGTTTTGTTCTTTCCCCGCTTTGCAAATACACTCTGCAGAGCTACATCTCCGGAAGGCTGAGTCTGGACAGGTGTCCCATTTCAAATTGGCAGCGTTCTTTCTATGACTGCATGTCTCAAATGAGACGAAGGCAGAGGGATGGAGAGGTGAAAGGCTTTTGATGGAAAGTTTTCAGTAAGAACACAGGATGGCAGATGAGGGATTTCTTGAAAGTTTTGAGGACAGAAAATATGACCAGGCAATTCTGTGAGTATTCTAAAACATCAGCTGCTCAGTTTCCCAACATACAAAATGGAGCCAAGAGCATCTACTCCTCAGGGCTGCTGTCCTGACTAAGGGGGAGCACAGAGGGTCCTCGGTTCAGTGCTTGGTCCGTCATGAGCATTCACTCACATTAAGATATCAGTATGGCTTGGGCATCTCTGCATCTCAAGTGCCTTTAATGTTTCCCAAGACAAATTTATCACTCTTCCTTCCCCCTCTCCCTTTCTCTTCCTTACACTCAGATGATCCTGTTCTCCTGTAGAGTTCTCTGCTACAGTTAACGGATCCACATTTATCCAGGAAGACTTTCAAAGTACTCCTTACCTTCTTTCTTTTTCTGACCTACTGCACCTACTGTTAATAAACTGCTTGCAGTGGAGATGGTGGATTTTTTTTTTTGTTTTGGTTTGTTATTGTTTTGAGACAAGGGTTTCACTACGTAGACCTGGCCCACCTGGAACTGGTTTTGTAAATCAGGCTGGCTTTAAACTCACAGAGATCCTCCTGCCTCTGCAGAGTGCTGGGGTTAAAGGCATACACTACCATGCCTGGTTCTTAATAAAGGCAGAAGGATCTAATTGTTAAACACATCTTGGATCTTCTCTCCTCTCTGCCTTTCTTCTCTCTCAACTCCTGGTTTTATTTTTCTGCAGTTGATTAACTGTCCTAAGATACAAACCAGATGACCTCATTCCCTGAAGAAGAACTTACAAAATTATGTTATCTTCTGCAAAAGTACAAGTTCTTATCACAATGTGGCCAACGTCCTTTCCCAACTATTCAAATTCTGCAGATGGAGGCACACACAGGCCCATATCCATTAGAGCCCGGGCCTGCAGACCATTTGAACATTTTTTCTAAAACTTCTAATCTTTTCACTTTGAGTATTATTGTGAAATACCCATTCATCCTTCAAAACTCAGCTGAAGATCACTGAGAAGGTTTTCTAACCTTTGAGCACTCTTGTCTCAACTAGGGCTCCTAACTGGTCTCTTCAGATTCATTAGTACCTCACCTGAATTTGCTTCTCAAAGAGTCCAGATTATTCTTTTCCAATATAAATCTGACCCTGTTGAATCCCTAAGTTTGAGGTCACCCTGGTTTACAGAGAGATAGAGTTCTAGGACAGTCAGGACTACAGAGAGAATCTCTGTCTAGCAAAAAACCAAACCAAACAAACAACAAAACTATGGACCTCTGTCTACTGTAATGACTTCACCTTGCTAAGCCCAAGGCCTTAACTTGACCTACAGAATCCACCTACAGAATCCAGTCATAACCGACACCTCTGTTGTACCAAATCTCTAGCCAGCCATAGGGCCTTCTGTTTCCTCAAATGCTCTACAATGTACTAGAAAATGCATCTTCTTACCTCTGAACCGTTTGCTGATTAACACCCACTCATCTTTATAACTCAGCTCACACTCAGATTTACTTACCTTAGCGTCTGCATGTAAGTGAAAAACACGTAGCCTGTGCCCTTCCGTGTCTGGCTTATCGCACTTAACGTAATGTTCTCTAATTTGCCGCAAATTATAGGACTCCAATTTTCTTTGTAGAGGAATAATATTCTGTTGTATATCTGGTTTTCGTGCATTCATTCAAATGCCACTACCTGTAGAAAGCCTTCCCAGAGCCTCAGTCTTAAATCAGATTATGCCTACCGCCTAAGGTAGACTTTGGCACAAGAAAAATATTTAGTACATATTTGCTTATCTCTCTCTCTCTCATACTTATCCTTGGCCCTTAACACACTGAAATAAAATTTGTGTTCTATGTACTTTTGAGAATCTAGAAGGATTTCTCTATTTCTTCTTTATTTTATTTTTTTTCCCTCAGTATCCCCTCAATTAAAGAAAAAGTTCACTAAAACAACAGGCCCTACCAACAACATATCCTAAAGGGCTGATTGAGGACGTGCCTCGTGAGTTGTTCCATGAATCAGGACGCTCTAGTGAAGGATGAAACATCTCATCACACTTCCCAAAGAAGGAAGACAAGAAAGTCCCCAGCTCTGCCATGCTCAACCAGAGTGTTCTACGATACCAGCACATGTGCTTGGTCCCTCACAGGAAGCATCATGGCAGACACTGTCTAGTTCTACTCACATGCCTTCTCTGGAGTAGTTAAAATTCTAGAAATATAAAGTCAGTCATCAAATGCTTCTCTGGAGTAGTCAAAATTCTAGAAACATAAAGTCAGTCGTCAAACTCCTGGGCATGGTGACACACATCTGTTATCCCAGCACTCAGAAGGCTGCTAAGTAGTTGTAGAATCCCCAGTTGGGGGCCAGCCCAGGGTTTGAGACAGGGCAGGGGAGTAGGGAACTTCACTATAAGCATAATTTCAGATTTGTGAAATGAAAGTTTCTAGAGATGTACCACATACCCATGTGCAGACCTTTAACATGGCTGAACACATAAAAATGGTTACCAGAATAAATTTCATTTTCTGCATGCATGTGTTTTGACTGTTGTGTTATTTTAAGGCAGGGCCTCAAGTAGCCTTGTTTGGCCTCAAACTTACTATGGATTAGAGTGGCAATTCTGATATATCACAAGAATGCCCCCAACACCTGGTTTACAGTTTTATTTTTAGGTGTGTGTGTTTTACTTTTTTTTTTTTTTTTTTTTAGACAAGCTTTCTCTGGGTAGCCTTGGCTGTTGGCTGTCCTGGAACTCACTCTGTAAACCAGGTTAGCCTCAACCTCACAGAGATCCCCCTGCCTTTGCCTCCCCAGTGATGAGATTAAAGGCGATCTGGTTGATATCTATGCAAACACTGGCTTTGAATACACCCCTTCAGCCCTAGACTTTTAGCCTACCCAAGCCAAGTAGTCAACAGCTTAGAGGAGTGGAAACAGCCCACCCAGGTAAATTATAAGATTTACTGTAAAGGATTGTGCTAGCACTGGGCTCTAGGACATGCAAATGTGCTCACTGCCTTTTATCCTCTCCTCTGCCTGAAGGTCATTTACCCCTCACCCCTGTCCTGTTTCCTCCTGTAAACACAAGCTTCGGTCCTTCCAGCTATCATCTCTATAGACCTATATTCACCATCAGCTGTGTCCTGAGAAAAGGGCTGTGTAATCTAGTTTAGACTTACTGGGGACCCACAAAACCACAAACAGTTAAAAAAAAAAACAAACCAACACTCACATGCCTGATTAAGTTTGGGCCAGTCTTTGGAGTTCAAGGCCTGTACAGTATGAGTAAGGCCTGAGTGGGTATGGAGAGAGAGTCTTCTCAGCAGAAGTCATATCTCCTCTAAAGTGCTAGTGTTACTGAAGAGAAGTCATTTAAGGCTGGTGATAAAATAGAATGGGGAAAAAAAACAGCAGAGTCTGTGAGTAAATGTCGGTGCCATTTTAGCAAATATTGGTTTCAGAGGAGTCCATGTGTGCCCGTGTGTGCTTTTGTGTGTGTGTGTATAGAAGGCCATGTAAAACATTCAAGAGCTTATTCACAGGCTGGAGAGATGGCTCAGAGGTTAAGAGCACTGACTGATTTTCCAGAGGTCTTGAGTTCAATTCCCAGCCACCACATGGTGGCTCACAACCATCTGTAATAGGATCTTCTGGTGTGTCTGAAGATAGCAACAGTTTACTCACATACATAAAATAAATAGATAAATTTTTTAAAAATAAAAGCACTGTAATGAGTTGGTCATCGTAAGAAATCGATAAGTTTGAAAAATGCTGGAGCTGAAGACGTGGCTGGGTCGTTAAGAGCTTTGGCTGCTCATCCAGAAGACCAGGTTTGATTCCCAGCATCCACATGGCAGCTCACAACCATCATAGCATGATAATGCTATCTCCTCTAGCTCCAGGAGACCCGATGCCTTCCTCTGGCCTCCGTAGATACCAGACATGCATACAGTGCACAGACATACAAGTAGGCAAAGCATCACACACACAGTGATTTTTTTTAGCTTTAAAAAAATTGTATTTTATCTTTAAGAAGTTTGAAAACTGCTAATTAAGAATATTTGGAGACCATCCATAGCCATGAGAGTGTGTAAAAACAAAACTGGGTTGGCACCATCCCCATGGTCCAACTCCTCAGCTGGACTCTCTGAATGTCATCTCCGAATGCTTCAGACAGAGAACGGGAAAGTGAAGAATGAAGGCTTCTCACGCCTGAGGATGGACGATGGCCCTGAGCTTTCGATGAGCCCCTGGAGCTGGCGTCAGTCGGCTCCTTAGTTTTCTGCAACCAAGATGAGCCAGCCAGGACTTCTGAAGTCCAGACACCAGCCACTGTCTCCCCGGGTCTTGGTATTTCCCAAGATTCCAAACACTCCAAACAGGATTTTATCGATGTCATTTGCAATTCCCATTGCAGGCTACATCTTCTCAGCGGGGGTGGTAATCCCTACCCACAGGGTCTGCACTTCAAAGTGCCCACCTTATCTGCAGGTACAGAGCCTCTAGGGGGATGCAGGCTAATCATTCTGCCTTTGGAGGGAGGCAGGAAGTCTGGGTGCCTCTATCAGTTTAGAATTGGTCACTTCTCCAGAGCTGGGTGGGAATTCTTCCCCAGAAAGGTCCTGGGGTTTAGGAGGTTAATTTTCACACACAGCTAGTAACTGATAAGAGGGAATTTGAACTCAGGCTTGCCTGGTTTCAAAGTTTAACCCCTTTCCATGACCGGGCTGCCTTTTTATTCCCGAGAAAACAACTCTGCCTCGTACAAATCTGGATGGACTTCACTTCAGCTGTTTTAAAACCTTCACACTGCTCTCTCCAGATCTCAAATTACCTTCTGCAGGAAGAGCAAATCCCACTGTTTGCAACCCCTCAGAATTTACAATGAACTTGGGCTATCAGTGAGTGTTTTAAATCACATGGAACGATTAAATCATCTGGAACAATTTTTTTTTTCCAATTTGGCAGCTTCTTTGAAAAGACAGTCAGAAAAATAAACGTACAGAGACCAATCACACAGGACATTGTTTGACATGAATACTGGGATTCTAAAGCTGCAACATGTATCCATAATGATCAAAAATACAGAGATCGCCGGATGGTGGTGCATACATGCCATGCAGAGGCTGATGGATCTCTGTGACTCTGAGGCTAGACTGGTTGGGCTACAGGACAGCCAAAGCTACAGAGAAACCCTGTCAAGAGAGAACGAGAGAGAGAGAAAGAGAGAGACAGACAGACAGAGACAGAGACAGACACTGAGAGAGACAGAGAGGAGAAGGAGGGGAAAAAACACAAAACAGCAATAACAACAAAGAACAACCGTCAAATTAAAACAGAAATTATTAACAGGGTGTGCCTTAAAATGCACGATTCCTTTCACTGGAGCTACCAAGTACGAAAAGTCAATCAGTTCATATTAACCTTGTTCTTTGAAAGCCACTTAGCACCCTCACAACATGAGTATTTCGTTTAATTTGGCTCATTTTCACTTCTGAGATAACGCAGACTAAAGACACTTTCATTTTTATCCTTCACAAAAGAGGACAGACGATAATAATAACTGATAAATACAATTTTAGAAATCAGTTCTTCACACAGCACTGCCAGGTCGCTGTGCCATTGGCTGCATAGCTTTAAATCCATTGTGATAGGAATTAAGAGACAGCCTGGAAAAAAAAAATGGGACTAAAGGCAGAGAGCCTGCAGCAAATCAAAATGAAACTATTTCAGATACCCCTTCTCCCAAGAACGTATTGCTATGTTCTGAAATTAGAATCATTGACTTTGAAGGATGGGAAGAATGGGCACAGGACATGCTGTAAGCCATGTGCATTCGCCAATAACCAAAGCAACGTCTTTTACTTTTAAGCAACTAGGCTGTCCATCAAGAATAACACTGCACAAAGCATTCAAACACTACCTGTGTCAAGGCTTAGTGACTCACTGAAGACAGGAAGCCATCTCGCAATCACCATGGATGTAAATGAAGTATCATTCATCAGTAGGCAAGCCTATAACACACACCCAAAGGTTCACTGTGAGGCTTGGGATTATAACCCAATATGGAGCACTCATACACACATATGGGCACCAAAATATGTGTGTGTGTGTGTGTGTGTGTGTGTGTACATTTGTGCAGTTAAATTCACAGTAATTATTCGAAAGACATTTCAACAGTGAGACACTGTAATAGCGATCTGTAATCCCAGGTCTCAGGTGAGGATCATGAGATCAAAACCAGTCAAAATTCTCTTCCAAAAAAAAAAGCAAAAGAAAACAATATTAAGAGAGTATCCATTCGGCCGGGCAGTGGTGGCGCACGCCTTTAATCCCAGCACTTGGGAGGCAGAGGCAGGCGGATTTCTGAGTTCGAGGCCAGACTGGTCTACAGAGTGAGTTCCAGGACAGCCAGGGCTATACAGAGAAACCCTGTCTCGAAAAACCAAAAAAAAAAAAAAAGAGAGTATCCATTCACCAGCTAAAACTGAAACGGGAAATTATATGCAATCAACCTGTCTGATAAGGAACGCATAAAGAAGTCTGAGAGCAGCAGACTAGCAGAGAATTCAGAGCTCTGGCTGCTCTTCCTGAAGAGCCAGGCTTGAGTCCCAGCACCTAGCCAGCTCACAACCCTCTGTAACTCAGGGCACTGGAGGCAGAAATCCAAACACATAAAATAAAATGTTTATTAAAACTAAAGTACTGATAATAGTAATAATAACAATACTGAGCTGGGCTGGAGAAACGGCTCAGTGGTTAAAAGCACTGGCTGCTCCTCCAGAGGTCATGAGTTCAAATCCCCAGCACCCACATGGCAGCTCAACTGTCTGCAACTCCAGTTCCAGCAGATCTGACACCGTCATACAGACAACATATCTGCAGGCAAAATACCAACGTCAACAGAGGAGAGAGAGAGAAAGATTGAGAGCCCAAGACCTAACTGGATATTTCTCCTAAGATGACTGTAAAAAGGGTCAAGTATCTGAGAAACGCCCACAACATTTATCACCAGGAAAGGACAAACTAAAAGCAGGAGGGAGTGTCACTTCACGCCCTTGGATGGATAGTATCAAACTGGAGGAGGGAGAAATACTCGGAAAAATGCATAGGAGAGACCAAAAAAGAAAGCTTCTGTGAGCTGGTTACTGTGCTAAAGCCAAAGGTATCCAGGAGCAAAGGCAAGCGATGGACCATAATCACCCTCTGGCTGTGGATATTCTGACAACAAAGTGTGGGAGTGGGAGGTGGGGATCCCAGTTACTTGCATTAGAGAACTTGAGCCAGGAGACTGAAACTTCAGGGCCTACCTGACCAGCAAGTTCAAGGCCAGGTTGGACAACTTAACCAAAACTGTGTCTCAATTTATTTTTTTATTAATGTGTTTCAAAGTAGACTATAAGCTCCATGGTAGAGTGCTTACCTAGTACGTAGGCCCTGAGTCCATTTTCTTGAGCTGAGGGGAGGAGGGGGAGGAGAGAGGAAAGAAATAATGAAGGGCTATGAGGACAGACGTGTTAGAAAGGGAACCTCTAGTGCATGTACTGTTAGCAAGAATACAGACAGCCCAAAGCTTCCCAACAAAATCGGAACTAGAACTTTCATACAGCCTAGCCAGCTCTCTTCTGGGTGAACTGCGAACCCTAAGGAGGTGAAATCACCATCTGCTAAAGATACACATATTTCACATTCATTGTGACAATACTCACAAATGCCGAGACAGGGAAACAAGCTAAGAGTCCATTAGTAGACAAACGGATAGGTGATTCGGGGAACCACGGTGAAGCCGGCTCAGAACTCTCTGCTCCAACTCACTATGTTACAGGTAAAGTAAGAGTAGTTCATCAAGCTAAACAGCAATTCTACTGTATTAAAAGATCCTTAAACATGGGGTCCGTCTTCAGCTTAGGTCTAGTGATCTGTGATTATTTGTAGATAACCCCCAAGTCACTGGGAACTCATACGATTCACACCAAGAGCTCAGTGTGGGTCTCTAGGACCAAGCACCACAGCTTCTTTCTCAGAGGTAGCCTGTGGCTCAAGTGGTTAGTTGGGATTTCCTCTCTTTTTCTCTTCATTTCTTTTGACCTGATACAGTTATTCCAGCAAACACAAGCCTCCAGCTTTCGGCAACAGGAAGAACACGGCCTTAACAAGTTCTTTCTGAATTGCGTTTGAACGAAAAACCAATTTTAAAATAGATACATAAGTAGCCATCTTTCTTGCAGAAAAAAAAATATCTTTTATGCAGAAAAGTCATGATATCTCAGAAGTCAAGCTAGTCTGGCAGCTGTTAAGTGTATTCTCCTGGGGGTTGAGAAGTTTTCTGTAGAAAGTCAGGATACTTTCACACGTATATCTTCCATGGTCATCCCTCCCCTGCCAGCCTATCTCCGATCTTAAACAATCTTAAGTTCTAAAGGCACCTGACCAGTTCTGGTCATTTAGATAACAGAAGCTGGTCAGATTTCCAAAGCTTTCTTCCCCACAGCATACTAGAGTCAACAGGGTGCTTGTCTTCCATCATCTGTAACCTGAGCCCCCTGTCACTCCTCTTTTACACTTCCTTCTTGGTGGTTTACTAGGGTAATGTAGGAGAAAGTATGCCAGACTGCCTTGGTTTGGTTGGTTCGGTTTTGTGTGCCCTGCTGTAGTTGTCCTGTCTACCCCACCCCACCCCACCCAGCCCCCACCCCAGCGCCTGCCTTTCGCTAGGTTCACAAAGTTCAGAGACGTTCAACCGGAGTGTCCTGTTCCTGGAGTGGCCATTGAGAAACGCAGATTTAGCTTTTAAATCCAGATGTGTTCTCTTGGCCCAAGTGAAATATGACAACTATACCAAGGTCACCGACCTTGGTAAATGGCTTATTTCTTTGCCTCGAGATCTTCCTGGAGAGCCTGGGGGAAGTATAGCTATCCAGATCTTAGTTTGTAAGCGTCACGTGCAGCTAAGGTAGGGCACGGCCTGGTGTACATTCTCCCACGGATGATTCTAATAATGCTGCAGCATGGAACTTTCCACAGTTATTCCACCATCCCCAGCAGCAGCAGCAGCAGTCTGCCCCAACTCTGTGACAAATCTAACTGGCAGAATCTGCAAACACTGGCCTCTGCTTTCCTTGACCCCAGAGAAAGTGAGACTTGCAGTTAAATCATATTCTCTGTCTAAGGGGTCAGAGGATGGTTAGGGATAAAGGGTCAGAAAAAGAACAAAGAAGAGGGAAGACCGGGAAAGCTCTGTGTGCTTTCCTCATTTGGCCACACCCTCCACCTCAAGAGAAGACTGAAGCTCTAGACCATAGGGTCTAGGAAACTAAACAGCCATTGCCCCCTCAGCCACCAAATAACAGCCAGGAACTGAAAACCCTGGCACCGGCCAAGCTGCCTCACCCTCCTGCAGTTCAGAGCGGGCTACAGTGATTCACACCCAGAATCCCAGTGGGTTGAATCCTGAGTTCAAGGCCAGCCTGCATTACATAGTAAGATCCTATCTGCGAACCTGAAACAAGGCTGACAAGATAAGATCTCTTGATATGCAACCCTGACCCCTGAAGTTTGATCCCCAGAAACCAGAATAGAAACAGACAACCAACTCCCCTGAAAGTCTTCCTCTGATCTCCACCCTCTACACAGGTACCATGGTATACCTATACCTGCACTCAGGAATGCATCCTCCTCCTCCTCCTCTTCCTCCTCTTCCTCATCCTCCTCCTCCTCTTTCCCATCATCATCATAAAGAGGACTAGGGAGATAGCTCGGTTTGGTGAAATGTTTGCCTTGCATGTAAGAGGACCTAGGTCTTTTTTCTTTCTTTCTTTCTTTTTTTTTTTTTTTTTTTTTTTTGGTTTTTCGAGACTGGATTTCTCTGTATAGCCCTGGCTGTCCTGGAATTCACTCTGTAGACCAGGCTGGCCTCGAACTCAGGACCTAGGTCTTATGCCTAGAACTTGCTGGGGAGGCAAGCCTAGCCTAATTGTCAAGCTACAGGCCAGTGGAAGACCCTTCCTCAAAAATCAGATGAATGGAGTCCACAGTAAGGTAGGGGGATCTCCATGAACAACTGGGTCAGTAGGAGACGATAGTGGCAACGGTCAGAGGACCGTCCTGACTCTTCATAAATATAAAGCCATGTAATGCTTGCAGCAACCCTGAGTCTACAGGGACAGCCTCTAAGGCAGCATGCAAAGATTCCTGCCTCCTAGACTTGATACCCCGAGTATCTGCCCCTTGACCATGGGTTGGATCTAGTGCTCGCCTCTGATGACTATGATATTGCCCCGTGATGGTATGTCACTTTCACAGTTAATTAACAAAAAGACAATGGTTTCTGTTGGGCTCCACACCCCATCCCTTGCATATTCATACTGAAAGAAGACAGCTGGCCTACTGTGAGTTACTCTAAGCATAGGCTCACAAGGCAAAGAATATCTTAACCAACAGTCAGCAAGGAACTGAGGCCTTCAGCCAACCATAGCCTTCAGTAAGGTCTAACTCCTGCCAGCAACCATGTGAGTGAGCCTGGAGCCCTAGCTTCCCTCCCTGACCCTTCAGTAGCTAGACCACAGCTCCAGGAGACTGCATCAAGATTCCTGGCTCACAGAAATTAAGATTATGACTGTTAGAATTCTGTCTAAGCTCCACCCCACAGTTACCTGGCAACAGCCAGGTAGGCCTGACCCACTATAAAAGGGGCTGCTTGCCCCCTCCTCACTCTCTTGATCTCTTGGTCTCTTGTTCCTCCTTTGCTTTTTCCCTGATTCTTTCCTCCCTTCTCTCCCCATTCCCTTCCCCCCTCTCTCCACATGCTCATGGCTGGCCTCTACTTCTCTACTCTCTCTCTCTCTCTCTGCCTTTCTCTGCCTCTACTACCCTCTTGACTCTCATCCCCATGCCCTGAATAACCTTTATTCTATTCTCTACTATACTGTCTGTGGCTGGTCCCTCAGGGGGAAGGGATGCCTTGGCATGGGCCCACTGAGGCACCCTTTTCCCCATACCTCACCACACCTCCATAGAACACACCCCTTTCTCTCTTTATCTTTTTATAAACACATCAGTGATTATTGGTGTAAATGGATGGCTCCATTCTCAATAACAAGCATGGGCCTGTTTTTGTCATCACCATTGAGGGGATGAGTAAACTGAGGCTTGGGTTTGGAAACTTTCAGACTTAGGACACTTTTAAGGATCAGAGTGGAGATTTACGCCCAGAGACTCTGATTCCAGAATGTTTGTTTTGATATAACTCAAATTATTTATGTTTCAGTCAATAGATGTCAACATGCTTGTATTTCATATTTTTATAAAACGTAAAGCTTCCGATGTTAAAGAAACAGATACTAAATCAAACAGCAAATGAGTTGTGGTATCTCCCAAGCTCTCTCTTGGCAGGCTTCCTGCCAAAGATAGTGTTCTTCCCACCTCAGGAGCATCTTGACCACAGCTGTCACCACTAATGAGTTATTTTCAAGCCAAGCACAAATTAATTGTGTGTGTTGGGGGGGGGGTTCAAACAAAGCCATATCAAACCTGGCTGACTTGAAATTTGAAATGAAGACACTGTGCAAACTCCAATCTGGTATCGATCATATAGAAGGTACTGAAGAATGTTGATTGATTGATTGATTGATTGATTGATTGGGTTGCATTGCACACATTCACCAAAGAAACACTGACTGTATATTTAGGAGGCAGAAAGGAGTTGTGCTCTTTAGAAACAGACATCTGCTAGGTATGGTGGTGGTACATGTTTTTAATCCCAACACTCGGGAGGCAGAAGCAGGCAGATCTCTGTGAATTTGAGGCCAGCCTGATCTACACATTGAGTTGCTAGCCAGCCAAAGCGATATAGTGAGAACCTGTCTCAAAAAGCCAAATACTGATACTATTACTAATACTACTACAACTAATAATAATAAATGAACATCTTTAAAATATAAAATAAATATTTATTTTAAATTTTAATAAATATTTTATTATAATAAAATATTTATTAAAACAAAATTTAATATGTAAAATAAAATAGAAGGCTCACCTAGCATGCATGTGGTCATGGGGTGGATACCTAGGAACAGGCGCAAATGGTTTTTGTTGTTAAAATAGATGCGTGACTGTTGGTCCACCCCAGCTGTCTTTATCTAGAACCGATATTTGATATTAGCAACTCTAGGAGAAGCACACTCCCAATCTGCCTTCAGCCCTCCTGCTACCCCAGGAAGGCAGCTTTAGCAGAGAAGTGGATGCCTGTGTTCTGGAATCAGACTGATCTCTTGACTAAGTAACTCAGGCCTGGAACAAGCCTGCTACAAGCTCCCAGTGACTCAGCTTCCTCTGCAAAATGAGGATGAAAACTGTGCTCAACAGAGAAGGGAGTGAAAACCAAAGAAAATGACTCCGGGCAAGTCCAGAACAGAGGATGATACCAGCAAAGGCTTAGCCACTGCTGTGTCTGGCTCACTGCTCAGCACTCTGACCCCTGGACTTTCCAATCAAAGGTAGACAAATGCAGAAACCACCTTTACTGTGGTCTAGAAGGAATCTCAGTCGGAAGCTCACCCAACACCTTCTTTGAGCCAAAAGCTTGGCATACCAGCCTAGCAGTTGAGTTCTCTGTTTGGTAAGAAATTGAAAGTGTGTTCTTTTGAAACTAGGTAACAATCTTCATTCCAACTGTTGACACAACATGTCAGTAGAAAATTGGCACTCATACTTTCTTACCAGATTCTGAGATCCTTTGTTCACTGGGCATCACCAGGACTCCAGAAAGCCCCTCTCCTTCTTCTCCTGCAAGCCCAAACCTCAGCTCAAGGAACTACTGTGTGCACTCTCTGTCCTCACTGACTTCCCTGCTGTCTCTTCAAGTCCTTTACTCCTTAACCGTTCCACCACAGCTTCTCTGTCCCACAAATACACTCGCATTCCATTCTCGCTCCTTCAACACTCCCTCCCTTGTCTCCCTTTATGACAACTATTTGAGAATGGTGAAGAGGGGATAAGAATTGGTGATCTGTTCTCCATCAATTTAAAAAAGCACACATCACACCATGGTTAGCACATAGTAGGTCCTAACTATTTGCCAAATAAAATCCTTCTTTGAACTTTCCAAGGTTAAGTAGAGACAGTACAAAGGAGAAAGTGCCCCGGGTTGTAATTCTGCTGGGGAAATGGAGAGAGAGAGAGAGAGAGAGAGAGAGAGAGAGAGAGAGAGAGAGAGAGAGAGAGAGAGAGAGAGA